>NC_089516.1:5859877-6161783 GCF_036850995.1 Saccopteryx leptura | reverse complement strand
AGCCACATTTAATTATTTATTCTCCTGCCCATCAGCATTTGGGTTGTGCCCAGGGTTTGCCACTCTGAATATTTTTGTGCAATCTTCTGGTACACAATGTGCAGAAGTCTTTCATTTGTTCACAGCACTTCTGCTAGATGTTAAGTTCCTCCATTCTAGAGATCCAATTCCTACAGGCTGGGGGAAACACTCTGGTTAAGAATGTTAAGGGTCCCAAGTATCCCTTGCTGATGATACATTCAGCTCTTTCAGGGCAGATGGATTTAGAGTCATTCCATCCCCCCAGCCCCAGAAGATGATACCGGTCTACCTGGAAGCCTCACTCCTGATATGCTGCTGGGGAAGGCCTTGGAAGCTGCTGTCAGTCTGGCCTCCACATATATAGGCAAAGCCTCCAGGATAAAACCTTTGAAAGAGCCCTGACCTTGATGCACTGGGGGTGGGAGGCTTGCAAGCAGGTGATGTCACAGGGATCCTGAATTGGGGACTGAGCTATCTAGAATCTTCCAAATGAAGAATCTTAACTTTGCAGCAGAAACCTTGGAGTTATAGCACCAGCTCCATCATGGAGAGGGAGATAAATCTGTTTTTCCAGATGCCAACATTTATTGAGGATTTACTATAAGATAGGCATTGGATCTGACAGTGTTTTACGCACTATAGCAGATATTGGCATATTTCCTAAAAAGGAAAAGATAGTGGGTTAAGCTTTACAAGCCATAGGATTGTAACTACTCTGCCATTCTGCCCCAAAGCAGTTATAGACGTCATGAACATGAATACGTGTTCCAATAAGACTTTATTTATGGACACTGAGACTTGAATTTCATGTCATTTTCACATGTCATAAAATATCCTTCTTTATGCCCTCCCCTCTCTTTAAAGACGGTAAAACCACTCTTAGCTTGCACACCATAGAGAAACAGGAGGTGGGGCTGTAGTTTGGTGACTCCTGCACTGTAGTGACTGAGACCATGGCCACTGGAGCCAGACTGCTTGGATTTGAATCGGTTCTGCCATTAGCAAGCCATATGACCTTGGCTGGGTAAGCTACTTGACATCTTCTTGCTTCAGTCCCTCAACTGTGAAATGGGGAGGTAGAACCACTGCAGGATTGCTGCAAGGGGAACTTAGTCAGTGAAGGACACATAATAAATATTCACTTTTTCTTTATTTCTCTTGTCATACTTACGTGTCAAACCTACCACGATCATACAAGTCAGGTACCAGGGTTTTAGTCGAGACTTACAAGTCGTGAGGATGGCCTCAGTGGCAGGTTACGGCTCAGCTGGACCTAGCTCCATGGTTTTGCTGGGTGGACTCATTTGTCACTTGTGCCTCTGAGGCAGCAGAATTGAAATTAATGCAGCACAATAAATTGTTGCATGGAAAAATATGAAAAAAAAAAACCCCTCCCTATTCCCAGATACAGCTAAATTATATGTTAACATAGTATCTTTTGTGGGCTAGCCTGGAATTTCGCCACCACTTTTATTTAACATCCTATCTATGGAAAAAGTACATTCAATATTCCCATTTCTGGCTTACAAACCAATAATGGAAAGCATCTGGTCATAAGCACAGACGGCAGTGGAGCTGCCGGGGGTCTACAGAGAGCAGGAGGAAGGGCAGCTGGCAAGACAGAAAACTCCACAATTCGGGATACAATACAGTTCACCGAGGAAAATTCACTAGAAAATGAAATGCCAAAATCTGGACAGCTCTCTCATTGCCATACTGTGACTGCAGCTCAAAGTGGTGGCTTTAAACATCACCTTTTTTTCAGTCACCTACCCATGTTAAGCTGAACAGCTAACTGTTGCCCAATTAAGATAAGTCAGGTAGTTAGCTGATAATTAAGGAGTTTCCATTCCTGCTTTTAAGATGAGCCTGTTTTTCAAATTTCCCCCTAAGCTATAGAGCCCTAAACTGGAAAGAATGCTTTAATAAAAGCTGGCCCGTGTACTCAAATGCAGACACATTACTCCATGGCATCTTCCCCTCTTGCCTGCCTGTTTCTTGCAGATCACCATTAAATGCCATCATCTTGCTCTTTCCAAAGTAAGCCACATTATGGGAGGATGAAGCTTAGTCTTGAGGGCTCGTTAAAGTAGCACAGAGAACCCTTACCTCCCCCCCAAAACTAGGCAACTTGTGCTACACAGTTTCCAAGGGAGTTATGCCCATTTGAGGTAATTTTTGAAATCTCTGGGTTATCCTTTTTTGTATGTCGGTCACTGCAACTGCCCTAGGGTACACATCATCCAGAGAGCCCTTTGATGTATCTAACACTTTGGTCCTGACGACAAAAGCCATCAATTAGAAAAGTGCTTACTCTGCAGCTGATCCAGGGGGGATGAGTGAGTTGGGAGGCGCTGTGGAGGATATCCCTAGAACCAACAAAACTCTGATTCGGTGTGCTACTAAAAAGCCTTACAAGTTGTGGTAACTGGTTAGATAGCCAGGTAAAGAATTCAATAGGATTCGATTTAAAAATCCAAGGACATGGTGGGTCCTGAGAATGTGAAAAAAACAATATTTTACCACATTCAAACATCTTAAAATTACACACAAAGGGCATGTAGGTTTGTATAAAAGCAGAGCTGTGTAAAATCCAATTATGTGATCAACATGGGTGGGGTGTGCAGTGTTTTGGGAGAGAAGAAAAATTAGGTATTATATATATTTCAACCCCAGGAACCAGGGCTGCATGTCCATACTCCTGAAAACTGTGAGCTAACTGACAGCAGCTAGGTGAAGCGAGTTAGGATACCCCACTAAGGTTCCTGAGAAGGATCCAGTGAGTTCCTGGCTGAAATTGCTGGCTGTACAATATCTCCAGCATGGTGACGTGGCAACTCCCAGATTTCATCAGATAAAATGACAGTTGGTATGGGAACAGTCACCTTGGTTGTCTACTCCAAGTTTTAACACCCAATTATAATCTTTGGTCAAAAGTCCTCTCTCTTTTTTTTTTTTTTTTTGTATTTTTCTGAAGTTGGAAACAGGGAGGCAGTCAGACTCCTGCATGCGCCCAATAGGGATCCACCCAGCACGCCCACCAGGGGGCGATGCTCTGCCCATCCGGGGCGTCGCTCTGTTGCAACCAGAGCCATTCTAGCACCTGAGGCAGAGGCCACAGCGCCATCCTCAGCGCCCGGGCCAACTTTGCTCCAATGGAGCCTTGGCTGTTGGAGGGGAAGAGAGAGACAGAGAGGAAGGAGAGGGGGAGGGGTGGAGAAGCAGATGGGCACTTCTCCTGTGTGCCCTGATCGGGAATCGAACCCGGGACTCCTGCAAGCCAGGACGATGCTCTACCACTGAGCCAACTGGCCAGGGCCAAAAGTCCTCTCAGTAACTGAGACTGCACTTGACTTTGAGTGCCTGGTCATCTTCCAACCCTAGGAAGTTTTACAATTGAGAACAGAAATAACCGACAGACTCAAAACCACCAAATTGCTTTGTTTATTTCTTGGTTAAGGCATCTGCACAAATTTGCTGTTGTATGGTCAATAAAAGAGAATTTGGTCTATTAAGATGATAGTTGTAACCCCCAGATAAAGTATATAATTAAGTGACTGATAGAGTTTTTTCCTTTTCAGTTGAAATCTAGATAAATTTATGTGCATATTAGACATTAAAAAATATATTTGTGTCACTATATTTATAAGTTTGGTTTTTTAGCCTTGAAAGATTTATTTAGAACATGGGAAGGTTTTATTAATTAATTTAGGCAATGAATATATTTGAAGAGTAAAAAAAGTATATATGTAATTAAAATTCTTGAAAATTTGAAGGTATTTAAATAATAAAATGTATAAATTGGAACAGTGGCTTAAAGGCCACTTAGAAATGATTGTTGAAATAGGCTGTTCTTTACTTACAACCTGAACTTAACAGCCCGAGAATGAGTTTGGAATTTAACCCTTTAGTGTAGTGAGATTTTTTTCATGCTTGCTGACCTCCAGGAGTGAGATTTTTTTTTCAAAAAAAAAATGAAATTAGTTCCAATTACAGTTTTATTAACTTAGAATCACGTTTGTTTTATAACCAGTGTATGGAAAGAAGAAGAACGTACATTTGCCTTTTTTTAATGTTGCCTCACACATTTTTAAAATAAATCCATCGTACTCTGGATGGTCAGGAGGCACGACGACCTTGGTACTACTCAAAGGGTTAAACTTTAAAGCATTGAATGATAATTATTTAAATAAAACAGCCCCCTGAGGATTCTAGTCTGTGAATAAAAGCTGCCCCTAGAGGCACACAGACCTGGTATCAACAAGTGAAAGGTGACAAGAGTCTAACTAGGTAGCTCAGCCTGGACTAGATAATAAGCTAAATCTTTCCATACTTTGTATCCCTTTATTCCCACAGGTATACAGTGATCAATTCAGCAAACTTTTTCTGTGATAGGCCAGATAGTAAATATTTTGGGTATTGTAGACTACATGGTGTATATTAAACTTGACTGATAAAAACAAGTAGCAGGCTACACTTGGCCCTTGGGTCATAGTTTGCTGACACCTGCTCTAAGTGAAGAAAAATTTTACCCATCTTATAAATGAGAAAATTGATTCCAAGATGCTATGATCTGAATGTGTTTCAAGTTTCATATGTTGAATCTTACCCCCCAAGGTGATAGTTATTAGGAGGCAGGGACTCTGGGAAGTGATTAAATCAGGAGGGTGGAGCCCTTGTGATTGGAATTAGTGCCCTTATATGGAGAGGCCCCAGAGAGCTGATTTTTACAATGTGAGGAACACATGAGAAGGTCTGTCTATGAACCAGCCAGTAGATCCTCCCCAGACACCGACTCTGCCAGTGCCTTGATCTCGGACTTCCAGCCTCCAGACTGTGAAAAACAAATGTCTATTGTTCAAGCCACTCAGTCTCTGAGACTTTGTTATCGAAGCCTAAACATACTAAGACAAAGAAGAAGTAAGTGATTTGGCCAAAGTTTTAGAGAACAGTGAGGTTTGTGAAGCTGGCATTTGAACTGTGTTTGAATCTACTGTGTCATGCTGCCTGGGGTGGTGGAGTCCGGGAGCTGAGCTTTGGTTTTGTGGTCTACAAAGCAAACTATTTGAATCAGATGGCCTTTACTACCTCCTGCTCACACTGCGGCTTTTGAACACATTTTGTGTCCAGGACCCCTTTGATAGTCTAGCAAGGTGATGGGATCCCTTCTAAGAAAAAAATTATAAATGTATAAAAAACCACACAGGAGTAAAAAATAAATTAGTAATACTAAAATATGGTTATCAAAATATTGTAAAAAGCTACAGCAGACTTTTCAATCTCAATCTCATTGAAATTTTGGAGTGGATAATTTTTTCTCGTGGTGGGGGGCTGTCCTGTGCACTGTAGGACATTGAGCAGCATCCCTGGCCTCCACTAATCAGATCTTAGCAGATCAGCCTTTCCCAGTTGTAACAACTAAAAGTGTCTCTAGACCTTGTCAGATGTGCCCTGCGGGGTAAACTCTTCCCCTACTGCAACCGCAGATCTATAGGAATAGATGTACTTCTTCATCAGCATGTTTGTGAGAAGATGTAGCAGAGGGTCTAAGAAGCACCAAAACTTTGTGGTGGCGATTATCAGGATATTTTGGTATTAAAAAAACAGTAGTGTGACATACACTATACTTGTTTCTATTGTTGATTAAGTCACAGGCACTGCGAATACTACTCTAGTCTGCTGTTTATATTCCTTATTGAAGAAAATGCTCCCTAACAGTCAGAGATCGTGAAAGGAAAAATGTAATTCCACACCCATCCACCCAATGAAGGTTCAGGCTCTCTGAATTCCATCCAGAATTCTTGGAGACCCATGAACCTCATGTTAGGAACCTCTCTTCTAGTTTAGACATGCAATGAAGATATGAGTCTACATCAGCCTCTGCATAGTTCATTTTAATAGACCACAGAGATCATTTAAATTTAATGTACTATTTTACAGCTGACAGAACATTGACTCAGGCAGGCTAAGTGATTCCTCGAGGTCATGCAATTGTCTCACAGAAGGGCCGAGGCTTGAGCTGCCTTGTTTCCAGTGAGGCCAGCAGTCCCCAGTGATCCATGCGGACTGCTTGTCTCATTTTTTTCTGCTACACACATTGCTGACCCCCCAAACCCTGCAAAAATTATCGGACTCCAAATTCTTAGTCACAAAATGGACTTGATCCACTACCTTTGAATCTTAATTGTTTGGGGATGTTTGAAGACTTCAAGGAACAAGAGACTAATGACTAGATCTAAGAACTGTAAACAAAACATTAAGCTCTGAGATGGTGAGCAAAAGCAGAGCTGAGTGATGAGGTCAGCTTTGACAGCTTCATTAGGGATCTGGAGGTGGGAAAAGACAGCACAGTGGAGTCATCCTCGCATATTATTAGTAAGTCGGGGGAGCTGGAAGCAGCAGGGAAGGGATAGATAGTATAAAACACCAAGGGAGGTTATGAACAAGGACAGGAAGTAAATGTTGAATTGACAGGCAGCTGACAACCTGTGTCAACAACAGTAAGGATGTCAGCCAAGCCACCAATATCAAACACCTGAACAGCCTTGCCATTCAAAGTGCGGTCCATGGATTGACAGCATGAGAACTGCCTGGAAGTCTGTTAGAAATACAGACCCTCGAGTCCCAACCGAAACTTCAAAATCAGAAGCCACAGTTTAACTGGATCTCCATATGGCACACTTTAAGGTTTGAGAAGCACTGATTCAGGAAACCTGGTGTCCACGAAACTTGAGATTTGCCAAGAAGTATGATTGTACCATTGATAGAAAATTAAAGGTGAGGTTAGTACAGGATAGGAAAGGAAGAAAATTTTATGTGAGTCTTTGGAAAATATTTTCAATATTCCCTTGTCCCTTACTGAAATTGAGGAGATGCTACATAACTTCAGTGACCAGAGTCATAGTTGCTTTGCATAAGGTTTTAGGATTAAGCGCTGAGAAACATAACAAGTTTCCAAAATGTTGTATGATTTGCACAGAGTTCTGTTCTCTAAAGAAAGTACTCTTTCTTAAAATTTGTTGAAGCAGAAAGAATAACAAATTGCTGATGAAAACTCTGGAAGCCATGGATTACCAGAAAGAATAAGCCTGGGCTCATTTTCTACTTGCAGCCTGACTCTTTTCACTGTCACCATTGCCAGAGCAGGGTCTTATTACCTCCTCCTGCCCATTCTCTCCTCGGGCCCCAAACCAATCTCTCTGCTGGACTCCCCTCAGTGTTTAAACAACCATCCACACAGCCATCCACACATCCACCCACACACCCTTCTATCCTCACCCTTCAATCTATCCACTCACCCTTCATTGAGTGCCACTCAGCAAGTAGGACACCATTACAATACTGACATTCTGAAGTCAAATAAGATATGCTCCCTCTTTTAAAAGGTTTTTATTCTTGAGATAAAATTTCCAGAGAAATCCTTGGCGCTTCCCTATTCCTCCCTCTTTTCACATTACCTTTTTCTTATAAAAAGAAATCATTTTTAATTTTTCAATTACATTTGAGATTCAATATTATATCAGTTTCAGGTGTACAGCATAGTGGTTAGACACATAAACAATTTAGAAGTGATCCCTGCCAATAAGTCCCCACCCGGCACCATACACAGTTATTACAATACTATTGACTCTATTCCCTATGCTCTACTTCAGTAGTCCCCAACCCCCGGGCCGTGGACCAGTACCAGTCTGTGGGCCATTTGGTACCCGTCCGCAGAGAAAGAATAAATAACTTACATTATTTCCGTTTTACTTATATTTAAGTCTGAACGATGTTTTATTTTTAAAAAATGACCAGATTCCCTCTGTTACATCCAAGACTCACTCTTGATGCTTGTCACGTGATACATTTATCCGTCCAAAATATTTTCTGACCTTAAACTGGCCTGTGGCCCAAAAAAGGTTGGGGACCACTGCTGTACTTGACATCCCTGTGACTGTTGTGTAACTGCCAATCTGTACTTCTCCACCCTGAGCCACTGTCACCCAGCCCTCCGACTCCACTCCCATCTGGCAACCACCAGTTGGTTCTCTGTATCCATGAGTTTCTGTTTTGTTGGCTCATTTCTTTTGCTTTTTAGACTTCACAAGTAAGGACAATCACATGATATTTTGTCTTTCTCTGCGTCTGATAATCTTGCCAATTCTAGTCCTAAAACATCTCCTAAGTTTGAACTTTCCACCTCCATGGTCTTTTCTGTCCTATATCTTATTCTACCTCATTACCAAAATTCCCTGGAATACGGTTTCCGCCTTCTATCTAGAACCTTCAACAAATTCTCTCTCTTGCTCCCACAACTCCCTTCACTACATTATTGTACTAATTAGAATCCTTCAGGTGCCCTCTGTACTATATAGCACAACCTGAGCTCCATAGTACAGCATTCAAGTTCCTTTTCCTAATAGATCCCAATTCATCTTTCCAGACTCATTTCTTGCCGTAACAATTCCCCATTTCCGACGACATCCCTGACATTTTAGCTATACTGTAGTTCCATTGTTTCTGAAATGTGTCCTACTCGTCCTATCTCTACGACTTTCATTATGCTGTGTTTTACACTTATGAAGCCATTTCTACTTACTTCATTTGATAAGAACTACCTCAAATGTTACTACTTCTGGGAATTATACTGGGGAAAAAGAGGAGTGTCAAAGAAGGTTCCACAAGAGAAGTGACATTATATATATTTTTAGCTGTGAGAGAAAATAGCATTTCCATTGAGGGTTCCACCATGAACAAAAACATCCTTTTCTTTCCATATTCTCATTGGATTTTGAATCAAACTCTACTATAAGATTGTCCATGGTAAATTAGAGTTTGAGGTTGATGTGCTCATGTCCCCAGGCCAATTGTGAGCACCTTGAGGACAAGGGCCACTTATTAATAGTGTTGCACCCCAGTAACATGTTGGATGATTGATAAATGTTTGCTGAATAAAATATTTATGAATTCAGTTTCTAAGATGGCCCGCAATGATTCCCGCCTCCTGGTATTTCACTACCTGGTATAATCTCCTCCCTTTGAGTAACTTGTTTCTAACTAATAGAATATGTTAACATTGAGAAGATATCACTTTTATGATTAAGTTGCAAAAATTATAATTTTCATTTTGCTACCAGACTGTCTCTATGGCCTTCTTTGATTGAGTGTTTTGATGAAATGAGTAGCTCTGGCTAGCTCTTAGAAAAACTTAGGTTTATTTTGCCTGAAGTAAATAATGTATCTGGCACACACTGGATGTTTAGTAAACATTAGTTGAATGAATAAATGAATAGGTGAATTAATGTGAGCTCCTTGAAACCACGCCCACATTTTGCACTTTTTCCTACTTTTCAAGGTACCTAACACATCATTTGGCACATGAGAATTGCCAATAAATTTCCATTGACTGATTGGTTGATAGGTAATAACACACACATATTACAACACAAGGAATTATAAGAAAACATTCAATTTCCCTACTAAGCTAAAGAGAGTTCTTATTCTTTAAAATTTCATTGGAATGGAAATTCAAGAAGCATTATCTAACACTTTAGGGAAAACTCCAATCATGACATCTCAGTTCTCTAAGAAAATTTTACTAGTAGAACAAATGAATATGTCACATGCATCACAGTGGTTGAGTTTCAGATAGTTAAAAACTAACATTTGCATGGGTATGTCATGTACATTGCCGCAACACAAATTAGTCTTTTGTCTACATCTGACTGCCATAAAGGAGATGGTTAAAATGGGAGAAGGATTTTTCTCTTGAGTGGAGAAGTTTTCAGAAATGCAAAGCAAAATCAACCAACCAACCAACAATAAACAAACAAACAAACAAAACCCCCAAAACAAAACCACCCAGATCCAAGGCAATGGTTATTTCCTTGTGCTTCACAAAGAAGGAAGACCCCGCCCCCAAAAACCCATCAAAAACAGAAAACTACAACTCAGGTATCTGATGTTGGGTAATGGCCAATTAACATTGCAAGCCCTAAACCCAAAGGATTAACAAGGACCATTTACAGTAACAGAAGCAGTGCCAATAAAATAAACAGAAATGCAAATTAATGGAGGAAGAAATGAGGTTAAATACCAGGCAACATTAGTGGAAACACCTTTACCGAGTTCTCCAGGGGAAGACACAGCCAGAAAGATGCCACTAGCATGTCATTTTCCAGCAAGTGAAAATCAGTAATAGCTTTAATTAAGCATCATGAGGTATGTGGGATGATCGTAGTTACTCAACCAGCATGTATCCCTCAAGAGATGTACCAATTATGTGTTTATAATTTAAAAGACAAAATGATCAGTTAAGACCATTATTTCCTTCAAGGATTGTTCAACTAATTTTTCCAACTTTCTAAAATTTGATCTTGGATATATGATAATCCATGAAGTTGACTGGATGGAGCAGACAAAGGCAGACTGTAGATAAGAAAAAACATTCTTCCTTATTTTTTGACTTCTAATTTTGGGACTGACAGTCTTTAGAATCTCAGGAGCAGCATTTACAACCAAATGTGTTGTGAAAGATGCAACATTTACCAAGTGCCACCTGTGAGTAATTCCTCTTGATGATATGCATGCTGATGTACAAGACAGCCATATTTTTTAAAGCATAAAACATCTCTTTGGGCTAGTGGAAAATCAAACTGTTTTCTCATGTGATAACTTCCTTCTGGAAATTTAAATCCTTTCTATTGTCACCCATCAATTAACTCTCTTAAAAACCCAAGGTGCTTCATGAGTTACAATTTCCACAAGGCTGTCAAAGACAGTTTTAATGTTCATTTGACCACCAGATGGCTGCTGTTCACGCAAGAGGAAGATTTAGAGACTGTGTTATGAAGGTTGGCACTGGAAGGCAAAGGGAAAAGGATCCAGGAGATGTGTGATGAGTGGAACTGACATCAGGATTGCTCTCAAGTCCTTTAGAAATGGACTTCTCTTGAGTCAGCAGTTTCTGCACTCCTCAAGGAAACTGCTAACAATGCCGCTTGCCCCAAGGGGCTCTTTGTGAATGAAGAGACAAACGTGTGCATGTATTAATAATAATACACCAAAAAGGGATCTCATTATAGGCTCCTGTCACTCACTCTGGCTGCTCTAGATTTCAGTGGCAAACATTAGTACTGAAAGGGCTTAAAATGAAAATTCAGGTCAGATGATGGCTAATGTCAGACCCACTTCTTGCTGTGCACCCAGCTCCTGCCGTTGGAGACTGACAAAAAGTACACTTTGATGAATTGGTCACACCAAGGGAACTAACCCACCAGGGGAGCCTGCCAAGGGATCTATGCTTATGGGAATTGCTAATAGGTGCTGCTTCTTTCTGTAAGAAGTCACTTTAAAGCCTTCAAACTTCAAATTACCTCCCTTGTAGCACTCTCAGACTGAGAAAAAATTATTACAAAATAGTTAAGGAAATAAAAAGAGATGTTTTATCCAGAATATAAAAAGAACTCTTACATGTTAGTAATAAGAAAATAAATGACCCCATTTGAAAATGGGCAAAAGATGTCAATAGATCCAAGAGAAGATACACAGATGGTCAGAAAGCATATGGAAAGATCTTCAATATAATTTGCCATCAGGGAATTTCAAATCAAAACCACAATGAGGTAGCACTGCACACTCACTAGGATGGCTATAATCAAAAGACAGATAATCACAAGTGTTGGTGATGATGTGGAGAAATTGGAACAAGCATACATTTCTGGTGGGAATGTAAAATGGAAAACAGCTGTCAGTTTCTTTAAAAGTTAAACACAGTTACTATATGATCCAGCAGTTCCATCCCTAGGTATCTACCCAAGAGAAATAAATTTATATGTTCACATGCAAAGATTTTTACATACATGTTCAAGCAGTGGAAACAACTTAAATGTCTATCATCTGACAGAGATAAACAAAATGTGATATACCCATACAATTGAGTGGTATTGAGCCATAAAAAGAAATGAAGTACTGCTACACACTACAGTATGAATGAAACTGAAAGACATTATGCTAAGTGAAAGAAGCCAGTCACAATAGACCACATATTGTACAATTCCATTTCTATGATATGTCCAGAATAAGCAAAACCATATTAGATCCCCAGAACTTATTCACTAGATAACCGAAAGTTTGTAAACTTTGACCATATCTCTCATTTTCCCATTTCTCTCATCGCCATGCAACATTATTCTATTTCTATTTTTATGAGTTTGACTTTTCTAGATTCTCCATGATCATCACACAGTGAGATCATACAGCATTTGTCTTTCTCTGTCTGGCTTATTTTACTTAGAATAATATCCTTCAGTTTTATCTATGTTGCTGAAAATATCAGGATTTCCTTCTTTATTGTAGCTAAATATTTCATTGCATATATATACACAACACATTCTTTATTCATTCATCTGTTGATGGATATTTAGGTTGTTTTCATGTCTCGGCTACTGTGCATGATGTTGAAATGAGCATGAAAGTGTAGATATGTCTTGAAAAGTCTGATTCTTTTTTGTTGATATATACCCAGAAGTGGCATTCTGAGTCACATGGTGTTCTATTTTTAATTTTTTGAGAAACCTGCATACATTTTCCATTGTTGCCTGTGCTTTTGGTCTTACATCCAAGAAATTATTGTCAAGACCAATGTCAAGGAGTTTTACCCCCGCGTTGTCTTTTAAAAATGTTATGGGTCCAGTTTTCCCAACATCATTTGTTGAAGAGACTATCTTATTCCCTATCTTTTCCTTTAATACCCTGTCAAAGATTAGTTGACTATATATACTTGGGATTACTTCTGGACTTTTCATTCTGTTCCATTGCTTTAAGTGTCTGTTTTTATGCCACTACCATACTGTTTTCATAATTATAACTTTATAATATAGTTTGAAATCAGGAAGTGTGATGCCTTTCTCTAGCTTTGTTCTTCTTTCTCAAGACTGTACTAGGATCTTTTGTAGTTTCATACCAATTTTAGAGTAGTTTTATTCTATTTCTGTAAGAAATGTCATAAGAATTGTGATAAAGATTGCACTGAATCTGTAGGTCGCTTTGGGTAGTATGGGCATTTTAATAACAGAATTCTCCCAGGCAATGAAAAAGAGATACCTTCTTATTTATTTGTGTTTTCCTCAATTTCTTTAATCAGGTCTTATAGTTTAGACTGTATATATTGTTTACCTACTTCATTAAATGTATTCTTAAGTTCTTTTGATGCTATTACAAAGTGGGATTGTATTCATAATTTCTTGTTTAGATAGTTCATTGGAAGTGTACAGAAAAGCAACTGCTTTTGTATATTGATTTTAATTTTTTTAATTTTATTTTATTTTATTTATTCATTTTTAGAGAGGAGAGAGAGACAGAGAGGGAGAGAGAAGAGAGACAGAGAGAGAGAAGGGGAGAGGAGCTGGAAGCATCAACTCCTATATGTGCCTTGACCAGGCAAGCCCAGGGTTTCGAACTGGCGACCTCAGCATTTCCAGGTCAGCGCTTTATCCACTGCACCACCACAGGTCAGGCTGATTTTAAATTTTTTTAATTACTGAATTCATTTATTCTAACAGTCCTTTTGTGGAATCTTTAGGGATATCTATATAGAAGATCTTGTCATCTGCAAACAGTGACAAGTTTACTTCCTCCTTTCTTTTTATTTCTTTTTCTTGCTTAATTGCTCTGGCTAGACTTTCCAGTAGTACTATGTAGAACAGGAGTGGTGAGAATGGGGACCCTTGTCTTGTTCCTGATTGTAGAGGAAACCTTTCAGATTTTCACCACTGAGTATGAGATTAGCTGTGGGTTTCTCATAACCTTTATTATATTGAGGAACATTCTTCCTATACTTAATAAGCTGAGAGTTTTTATCATGCAAGGATGTTGAAAATCTCAAGTGCTTTTCTCCATCAGTTGAGATGATCATATGGTTTTTATCTTTCATTCTGTTAACATGATGTATCACGTTTATTGCTTTTATATGTTGAACTATCCTTGTATCCAGGGGAAAATCCTACTTGTTTGTGGTGTGTGATCTTTTTAAGGTGCTTACATGGGATTTTTTCCTTAATTTCTTTTTTAGATAGTTCATTGTTAGTATATATAAATGCAACTGAGTTTTGAATATTGACTTTGTTCCTTGATGTGCTATTGAATAAGATTTACCAGTATTTTGTTGAAGATTTTTGCATCTATGTTCCTCAGGGATATTGGTCTATAATTTTCTTTGCTTGGAGTGTCCTTGTCTGGTTTTGGTATGAGAGTAATGCTGGCCACATAAAAAGTTTGGAAGTATTCCCTTCTTTTCATTTTTTGGGGGCAAGAATTTGAGAAGGATTGGCATTAATTCTTTAAATGTTTGGTAGAATTCACCCAAGAAACCATGTGGTCCCAAGCTTTTCTACTTCTTCAGTCCCATTACTCATTATTGGTCTGTTTAGATTTTCTATTTCTTCACAATTTCCTTGGCAGGCTCTACATTTCCAGCAATCCATCTATCTCTTCTAGGTCATCCAATTTTTTGGCATAGAAATTTTAATAGTAGTCTCTTGTAATCCTCTGCACCTGTGTGGCATTAGCTGCAATGTCCCATCTTTCACTTATAATTTTTATTAATTGAAGTCCTCTTTCTTTTTTTTTTTTTTTTTTTTTTTTTTTTTCATTTTTCTGAAGCTGGAAACAGGGAGAGACAGTCAGACAGACTCCCGCATGCGCCCGACCGGGATCCACCCGGCACGCCCACCAGGGGTGACGCTCTGCCCTCCAGGGGGCGATGCTCTGCCCATCCTGGGCATCACCATGTTGCGACCAGAGCCACTCTAGCGCCTGGGGCAGAGGCCACAGAGCCATCCCCAGCGCCCGGGCCATCTTTGCTCCAATGGAGCCTTGGCTGCGGGAGGGGAAGAGAGAGACAGCGAGGGAAAGCGCGGCAGAGGGGTGGAGAAGCAAATGGGCGCTTCTCCCGTGTGCCCTGGCCGGGAATCGAACCCGGGTCCTCCGCACGCTAGGCCGACGCTCTACCGCTGAGCCAACCGGCCAGGGCACCTCTTTCTTTTTTATTGGTCAGTATAGGTAAATGTTTGTCAATTTTGTCCATCCTTTTACAACACCAACTCCCAGCCACGTCAACCCTCTTTATTGTCTCTCTAGTCTTTATTTCATTCATTTCTGCTCTTTTATTATTTCCTTTCCTCTATTATTTCCTTTCCTCTTCCAACTTTGGGCCCAGACCATTGTTCTTCTTCTCCTTCCTTGTGGTACAAAGTTAAGTTGTTTATTTGACACCTTTCTTTTTACCTAACATAGGCACTTATCACTATAAACTTGGCTTTTAGAACTGCCCTTACTATATACAAGTTCTGATATGTTGTGTTTCCATTCCTGCCTGTCTCAAAATACTCTCTAATCTCTGTCTTGATTTCCTTCCTGACTTATTGACTGTCCAGGAGCATACTATACACTTTCCGCTCATTTGTGAATCCTCCCATTTGCCTCACGCTATTGATTTCATGCCATTGTCGTTAAAAAAAAAAGACATTTGACATAATTTCAATTTTCCCAAATTTGTCAAGACTTGTTCCACAGCCCAACATATGATCCATCTAAGGAAATGCCTCAAGAAGAACAAGTACTTGTATGCTGCTGAATGAAAACATTCTTTACATGTCTTCTAGGTCCACCTGGCTCAATGTCATTCAAGTCCATTGTTTCCCATCGATCCTCTGTCTAAACGATCCATTTACTGTTGAATGTGGGGCATTGTAGTCTTCTACAATCATGCATTGTTGTTCATTCTTCCCTATAGCTCTGTTCATTTGTGCCAACTTGACTAGGCTAAGGGATGCCAAGATACCATAGAGAACACTATTTCTGGGTATGTACATACCTAGAACATGTCACTGGGAAGAGATATAAAAGATTCAACTCCAGGCAGTCCAGATCTAGAGCTTTCACTGGTAAACACCAGACTTTTCTGCACCTTAGCTTTTATTCCAAAGGTAATAAAAATCCTCCTGCACAACATAATTTGAAGGTCACTGTCCTATAAATGCAATCATATGGAACACTACAATCAAGTGTGATAAGAGCATGGGTAATTTAAAGCAAGAATGTTTCAGCAGCTCAAGGAGATACTACACAACCTGAGCACTAAACTTCAGGCTTGTTTGTTTCATGAGAGCCCATGAGGCCCATCAGCTGGTTTCCTGGTCATTAACACATTATAAACGAAACATTAAAATGGGATCAGGCAGTAAGATATTTTTGGAAGGGGCTGCTATTAAAAGACATGTTTAAAGCCCAAATCTATGTCAGCAGTTTGCCACATGGTAGTTCGCCAATTTAGAAAATAAAAGAGAGGAAAAGAAATAACAACAAAGTCTCTAGAGAAAACAGATAAAGACAAAAGCAACACAGAACCACTTAGAAGGAGAACCAAAGCTAACTCTCCTTCCTTAACCTTGACTGTGCCTCATATGGTAGCACAAGAGAGTATAAAAAGGAGGGAATTATAGGCTAGGTATTTGGAAATACTGCCATTAAAGCAAGTGTTATAATAAAATTCTAGGATTTATAATTTTAATCTATCAGTATTAGGACAATTTAGTTTTGTGAAAAGCTAGACAGAAGAGTCCGTTATTTTGATATATACAGTGGTGTCCATGCAAGTGAATTCCACATGGGCCTTCATATCCTTCTCCCCAAAATGGCCCTTTGATCTTGTTTGAAAACTTTATCTGGGGAATGGCTATTCAAGTGCATTTCCATCAAGTCAGGTGTCTTTGGTCATGAACCACCTCAGAGCCAGGCCTTTGCAAGTGGTTGTGCAGGGGGCCTCATCAAAGAGCCAAATGGACATTGAAATCTAGCCCTCTCACAGAGCCTTGAAACCCTTGAAACATAGCAAAAATGCTACTGGCTGGTACACAATAGCCCAACGTGGGTTTTTGTAATCCAGCCCTTACCATCCTCACACTCACTGTCCAGAAGAGAGGAATAAATTGTGTCCCAGCATTCTTAGAATTAACCCTTGAATTCTAACTGATTGGACTGGTGGAGGTCACACCCCTACACCTGAAGCAATCACAAGCTAGTTGAGGCTCAGACTATTTTTTTAGAAGTAGACAGTTACAAACAAACAGTGAACAGCAACAAAATAGTTATTACACGAGCTAAGTGCATTTGAATCACAATTAAAAGGCCACCAACATACATTTGTCCAAATCACCCCACAATTGGCCATTTTAGTTTCCAAACTGATCATTCCCCTCCTATATGTCCATGCTATTCCAATGATTTTTACTTTCTCCTAAGCCTGTTCTCTTTTTGTCTTCTTCCAGAGTTCCAGCCAATTCCTCTTCTTGTAGGAATTTAAAAGTTTCCATGATTCAGTCCTTCTTCCACTCCCTACTGTTCAGCTCTATCTCCCATTCCCCTCTTCTCAGGGTCACCCTCTGGTCCTGAGGATCTTTAAATCCACATTTTGAATACTTCCTCAGATCATTTACATAATGGAACTCTGACCAATGGCTGAAAAATAAAGCCTTGAAGAAATGTATCATTCTGAAGACAGTTCTAGTCTACTAAATATTTAAGCTAGAAAAAAAAAGCACTGCTAAAGGTGAACAAAAATAGGAGAACAATTGCTTAGCAACATGACAGTTTTAACCTAACTCTATATAAATCATACCTGCAGAGTTGAAGACATGTCTTCAATTTCTAATAATAGTGGAGAGGAAGAATCATTATCTTTAATATTTAACAGTATACTGTCCTGCATTTCTCAAGTGTTGTATGCCAACCAAAGTATCATGACAATTCAGTACACATGGGAAAAGGAAAAGAGATGGTATGACCTTCCAAATGCCACATTGCAAGTTAGAAACAAATGTGTTATTTCAAGAAAGGTTGTGGATTTTAAGCTGAGGATAATCTAGTTACAGGTACCACAGAAAGGAGAAATGAAGGTGACCCAGGTAAAATTATGATGAAAAATAATCAATGAGTTAAAAAGCATCTGGAAAGAGTTCTCTTAAACAGGGATCTGCAAACCCCAGTATATGGGATGATTTTACATTTTTAAAAATGTTTTTTAAAATCAAAATAAGTATAATATTTCATGATATATGAAAATTATATAAAATTTAAATTTTCTGTCTGTAAAGTTTTATTGGAAACAGCCATGCTAATTTGTATAATGTCTATGGCTGCTCTCATGTTACAATTGAAAAGTGTAGTAGTTGCAAGGGAAACTGTATGACCCACAAAGCCTAAAATGTTTACTTATATGGCCCTTTATAGAAAAAGATTGCTGACCCCTGTGTCCGTTTGGAAACCAACTCTCTCCCAAATGGTGTTGGTAGGATTGATTCCAATCAGTACCATCCATCACCCCCACCCATTGTGATTGCTTCCGGTATGGGGGTGTGGTCTCCATCAATCCTATCAGTGAAAACTCAGGGGCTGATTCTGAGAAGTCTGGGACATAGCTTATTTCATTCTTCTGGACAGTGAGTTTGAGATAGTAGGGGCTTCAGTTGTGAGAAACGAAACTTAAGGAGGAAGACAGTTCATAGAAAGAGACCAGAGAATTAGAGCAGAGCTCTGATTGACTCTAAGATGCTCTTTAAACCTCTTCTGAAGCTGGTCCTGATACTTTATGCACTTTAAAAATTGTAAAAAGCACACATAAAATTTACAATTGTAATCATTTTAAAGTGTAGTTTTCAATGTAACAGTCTTTTGCCTCCTTGGTTTGGTTCATTTTGGTGTGGAATCTTTAGTGTTTTCTCCACATGAAATCATGTCATCTGCAAACAGGGATAACTCTTTTCTTTCCTTTCAATTTGGATGTCTTCTATTTCTTTTTATTGCTTAATTGCCCTGGTTAGGATTTCTAATACTATGTTGAATAGAAGTGGTAAGAGTGGGTATCATTATCTTGTTCCAGAGCTTAGAGGAAAAGCTTTCCGTCTTTCATCATTGAGTATGATGTTAGCTATGGACTTCTATAATGTTAAAGTAGATTCCTTCTATTCTGAGTTTGATGAGTGTTTGTTGAGTATTTTTAGCATGAAAGAGTGTTAAATCTTGTCAAATACATTTTCTGCATCAATTTAGATAATCGTATAGTTTTAATATTTCTTTCAATGAATGTGGTACATTATAGTGATTGATTTCTGTATGTTGAACCATTCTTGCACCTAGCACTCAAGGAATAAATCCTACTTGGTCATGGTGTATAATGCTTTTGAATTTAATTTACTAATCTTTGTCTATAATTTTTCTGTCCTCTTGATGTCTTTGTCTGGCTTTGGTAACAGGGAAATAGTGGCTTCATAGAATTTGCTTGGAAGCATTATATTCTCTTTAATTTTTTGGAAGAGTTTGAGAAGGTTTGATGTTAAATATGCTTTAAATGTTTAGTAGCCCTCTCCAGTTTTCATATTTGGGGTATACATATTTATAACTATATCTCTTTGGTGAATTGTCCCTTTTATCTTTATATAATGTACTTTACTATTGTAAGTTTTTGACTTAACATATATTTTGTCTAATATTAGTATACCCCCCTTTCTCCCTTTTGGAATCATCTACATTGAATTTTTCTATCCTTTCACTTTCAGCCTATGTTTATCCTTAGATTGAAAGTGAGTTTCTTGTAGACAGCAGATAGTTGGATTCTGTGTGTGATTTTCAAATTATTTACTTTCTGTCCTTTGGTTGGGGAGTTTAATCTACTTGCATTTAAAGTAACTATTGATATGGACTTAATATTGCTGTTTAAATGGTAGTTTTTGTCTCTACTTTTCTCCTTAACACCTTCCTTTGTGTTCCATTGATAATTTATTTTTTTGTAGTGACATGCTTTGAGTCTCTTCTCATTCCTATTCCTTTATATCCTATAGATACTTTCTTTCTGGTTACATTTGCATATAAAATATATTAAATGGTCACATTCTATTTTAAACACATAATAATTTTTATTGCAAACAGAAGCTATTCTTATAACACTCCACTTCCTCTTCATATTATTGATGTCACCAATTACATCTTTATATATTGCATGTGCATTAACATATTAATGATAATTTTGTTTTATTAATTAAACTCAATAAGGAATTAAAAGTGAATTTATGCACCAAAATTATATTAATACAGGTTTCTATATTTGTCCATGCATTTATCTTTCCTGGAGAACTTTATAATTCATTTGTTTTTGTGTTACTCTAGCATCTATTCCTTTCACCTTGAAGGACTCCTTGTAGTATTCTTGCAAAGCAGGTCTAGAAATAATGAATTTCTCAGCATTTGTTTATCTTAGAAAGTCTAAATTTCTCTTTAAATTTTGAAGGACATTTTTGCTGGATATAGTATTTTTGGCTGAGATTTTTATTTAGCAGTTTGACTTTATCTTCCCACTCCTTCTAGCATGCAATGCTTCTGCTGAGAAATTTGCTGAATTGTGATGAGTTGTTTTCTCTTACTGCTTTTACGATTTTCTCTTTGCCTTTAGCTGCTGACAATGTGGTTATAATGTGCCTTAGTGTGGGTCTCTTTGGATTTTTCATGGTTGGAGTTATTTGAACTCTTGAATTATTATGTCTATTTTTTTCCTAAAATTTGGGAAGTTTTCAGACATTATTTCTTCAAATAATCTCTCTGCCCCTTTGTCTTCCTATTCTCCTTCTGGGACTCCTCATGTATATGCTGTTACTTGTCAGTGTCCCAGAGTCCTAACTTAAGCTTTCTTCATTTTTCTTCCTTCTTTTTTTCCTGACTCCCAGATTTCAAATGACCAGCCTTCAAGTTTATTGATTTATTTTCTTTTGCCTGAATCAGTTCAGATGTTGAACTTTTCTAGTGATGTTTTCAGTTCAATTATTATATGTATATTTTCAAGCTCGAGAATTTCTGTTTGGTAATTCTTTGTAGTTTCTATCTCTTTATTGATATTCTTATTATGTTCATGTATTGCTTTCCTGATTTTTATTAGGTGTCTATCTGCATTCCCTTTTAGTTCACTGAGCATTTTTATGACAGTTATTTTGACTTGAAAAATATAAAGGTATGCTCATTGATCTGTGTATCTTTAAAGCCGGTCTCTGGAATTTTATATTCCTACTTTGAATAGGCCACATTTCCTGGTGTCTTTGACACATTTTTTTTTTTTTTTTTTTGGTGTTGAGACTTGACATTTGAAAATAAAATCTCTTCAAGTCTTTATAGGTTGGTTTTGTTCAGGGAAAACATTTACAGATCAGCACAGCCAAAGATTCTAGAACCTCTCAAAGCTTTTCAGAAGATGTGTCTTCTCTGGGCTTGTTCATATGCTTTTGTCATTTTAAATTCATTAAGCAGCTTATTCCTACTCTTCAGAAGCTCCTAATCCCTCGTCTGCCCTGTAATATGACTGTGGAACTGTGGCTCTCACATGTTATGGTGAGAAAGTCTGTTTTCAGCAGCTTGTGAACCAGGCCATCAGTCTGTCAGCACTCCAGGTCAGATAAGACAGACATTAGTTTATTAGACTAGTCAGAACATTGGATGCATGATCCACTGTTTTCTTTCTAACCTGGAAAAATCCACAGTGTGGGAGGTTTCCTCCTGCTTGCACCATGCTAGGTCAGACAAGAGGGAAGACCATGATCAGATACAGAACAACCAAAATTTTCATACCTCTTTTGCTGGAATTCCTTCTTAGTGTTACATTGGTTTCGGTGCTGTAATTTCTCATTTGTTCTCTAGAATTTTCACAAAGGTATATTGGTCCATGTATTAACTTGATTTCTCTGTGGGAGAGTGGGGTCTAAAGCTTCCTAGACCACTATCATGCTGGTGTCGCTTTATTCTGTGTATATTTTACATAATAACTTATTTTGGAATAGTTTTAGAATTACAAAACAATTATAAAGAGCACAGAGAGTTCTTGTGTATTAGTCACCTAGACCCCTATTATCTTGTTTTAAGATTTTATTTATTGATTTTACAGGTATGGGGGAAGTATAGTTGCTTCACTTAATTTTTATTGTTTGCTCATTGCATGTGTCTTGACCAGGTAATCCCAGGTTTTCAAATTGGTGACCTCAGCATTCCAGGTCAACACTCTATCCACTGTGCCACCACAGGCCAGACTCTCCTATTGTTAACATTTTACTTTAGCATGGTACATTTGTCATAATTAATAAATCAGTATTGATATATTTTTAGTAACTAAAGTCCATATTTTATTCAAATACCCTTAGGTATTAACTAATGTCCTATGTCTGTTCCAGTATGTCATCTAGAACATCACATCCCATTTAGATGTCATGTGTCTTTAGGCTTCCCTTTGCTATAACTGTTCTACCACTTACTTTTTAGGTACAAAAGCCAATGGATTCTTCTCATTCTTTAAGCTAAATTGGTTAATATTTTTTTTATAATGAGAAAGGTGAGGAGCATGGTGTCCAAATGATTACCCACCATTATATAGCTAGTATGAAGAAGAGCTAAGCTCCTAGCTGAAGTGTTCTTACTCTCTAATTCCTGTGCTTTATGATTCTATCACACTTGTTACTGGGATACACTGCAATCACACTATCTCAGAAAGATACCTTTATTACATCCTGAATTTTGTAGATCTTATAAACAGTCACATAAGACATGAATCAGTGATAAGGCCTTAATGAACTTTCAAAGACTTATTAGAAGATATAGGCTTTATCTATGTGTCCAAGTACTTGTAGTGAAATTTCTACATCAGCAAGTTAAGGAGAGATAATTTTTACTTACTGGCTTATGTATCAGCAGCATCTATACCGCAACTTATTGAATATAATGCTTTAGAAAAAAGTCTAGTCATCCATCCATATTTAGATGTATTTATGTATGAATAGATGGATGGATGTACACATACATAAATATCTCTAAATATTTACTCAACAAATATGTATTAATCACCTGCCATTGCTCAGACAACACTCTACGCAGTGCAAACTAATTCTTGTTGATTTCTTTTATCTCCTGTATTAGAACAGTCATAAGTTGCCAGCAATATCTGGACCTAAACCAAATGCTATTACCATATGCAAATTTAAGAACTCTGTTTCTTTGTTAAGGATTCTAAGTAGAAATGTATGCTTGATAATGTGGGAAACTGAAGTTTAAGTGTTGAGCTAAAAAAAGAAGAACCAGCTGAGGAGACATGAGAAGGAGCGCCAGAGTATTTGAAGCAGAAGAAGGGGGATGGTGTCATGGCAGCCAAGAGAAGAGCCTAGAATGAAGCATCACCACACATGAACTGGGGACTTTTATATGAGAGATTTATACATTTCCACAAGGCTAATGAGCAGAATTTTTTTTTAAAACACTATCGACAATTAACTTTTTGACAGAACAATGGGGCTGTTTCTCTGTAGACTATTAGTAAGAGCAAGTTGCTATGTAATTTTCGCCTCCTTAATAATTATTTGCTCTTGCATTAGGCATTCCATTGTGATTGGGTTTTATGTTGCTATCATTTCCTGTCCGTCCACCCCCTCCCATAAAGTTGATCATTAGAGGGAGGGAGAGACTACCAATCCTGTCATCAGCAGACCTTTTCACCCCAAGCACACACAACAAGGAAGAGGGGGAGTCATGACACTTTCATGTTAAAAGTTCTACTTCTTTAGAAAATTTTTGATAATATTATTCCTAGAACATCCTTTAGAGCAGTGGTCCCCAACCCCCGGGCCGTGGACCAGTACTGGTCCATGGGCCATTTGGTACCGGTCTGCAGAGAAAGAATAAATAACTTACATTATTTCCATTTTATTTATATTTAAGTCTGAACGATGTTTTATTTTTTAAAAATGACCAGATTCCCTCTGTTACATCCGTCTAAGACTCACTCTTGACGCTTGCCTCGGTCACGTGATACATTTATCCATCCCACCCTAAAGGCCAGTCCGTGAAAATATTTTCTGACATTAAACCACTCTGTGGCCCAAAAAAGGTTGGGGACCACTGCTCTAGAGGTAGGTCATGGATGTCAGAGCTGTGCAAGAACTGCTTCTTGACAGTAGCTACATCATAGAACTTTCTGGCAACAAGTAGGAAAAAATTGGGTTCTGGGGTCCATTTTTAGCTCCTTGCATGACTCATGGTGCAAACCTAGAAAAATCACTTTTTCCAATGTTTGCCCTAGTTTCTTTCATATATTAAAAAAAATGACAGCTCCCAATATCATGGAAGGGTTTTGAAAATTTTTCTGTTACTGAATTAAAAATATGAAAATAGGGTCACAAGCATAATGCTCTAGAACAGAGTTTGGCAAACCATGGATCAAATTGGGCTTTTAGTCTATTTTTAAAAATTAAAATGTTATTGAAACACAATCATGTCCATTTGCTCACATATTTCTTTTTTTTAAATTTTTTTTTAATTTATTCATTTTAGAGAGGAGAGGGAAAGACAGAGAGAGAGAGAGAGAGAGAGAGAGAGAGAGAGGAGAGACAGAGAGAGAGAAGGGGGGAGGAGCTGGAAGCATCAACTCCCATATGTGCCTTGACCAGGCAAGCCCAGGGTTTTGAACCGGCTACCTCAGCATTTCCAGGTTGACGCTTTATCTACTGCGCCACCACAGGTCAGGCTGCTCACATATTTCTTATTGCTGTGTTTATACTACAATGGCAGAATTGTATTGTGTTAAGTTGCAACAGAGTTCATATTGCCTTCATACCCTAAAATATTTACTGTGTGATTTTTTTTACAGAGAAAAGTTACTGGCCTACAGAATTAAGGGCTGGAGGCAGGAGGAAAAGAGTCTCAATCTTTTGGTGAGAAAACTGCTTGAGAGGCCATGGGGATTTCTTTCTAAGGGAGTCAATACTTAGAGGTATTCATTCTTTCATAGGCCTTTACTAAGAAGCCACATGAAAAATAATTCAAAAAATTTCAAGCCCTGGCCAGTTGGTTCAGTGGTAGAGCGTCGGCCCGGCATGTGGATGTCCCAGGTTCAATTCCCGGCCAGGGCACACAGGAGAAGCACCCATCTGCTTCTCCACCCCTTACCCTCTTGCTTCTCTCTCTCTCTCTCTCTCTCTCTCTCTCTTTCTCCCCCCCTCCCTTGAAGCCATGGCGTGATTGGAACAAGTTGGCCTGAAACACTGAGGATGGCTCCATGGTCTCTGCCTCAGGCGCTAGATTGACTCCAGTTTCAATGGAGCAATGCCTCAGATGGGCAGAGCATCACCCCCTGGTGAGCTTGCTGGGTAGATCCCGGTCAGGGCTCATGCAGGAGTCTTTCTCTCTAACTCCTCTCCTCTCACTTGGAAATAGAAGGAGAAGAAGAAGGAAAATGGAGCTTGCATTTTTATTTTTCAGTGAGGCCTGAAAATTATGTATGCAGCCTTGCATCCTCAGCAGTACCCAGTAAGATCAAAACCGTCTTCTTTGAGAGTCACTCATAGCCTTCCCAATTTGAACTGCTATCACCAAACCTGTGCTCCAGGAACAGCTGAGTGGCATACTCCACGCAATAACTATGTGGCATGGCTTCTCTTGACTCAGACTGATCAGTGTCCACTGGCAAAGAAAGTGCTGCCATCTCTCATCATCTCTGCAACTGAAGAGGCTCTTGCCCAGAAATTGACTATTCATAACGAGGTATTATTCAAGCTTTGAGAGGAGCTAGAGGACAAGGGCTTGGCAGGGAGTCGCTGCTTCACACCCCCTGGTAGGCCACAGGAAAGCACTCTGTCACCAGTCCTCTTCTCGAATGCAGTAGTGCAGACAATGAAAAGACACCTGCCACAAAGGTGATTCCATGTCCTTTTCAGTTCAGCCAATTTACTTGGCAGCAACACCTTCACCCCCTACTTGGCCTTTGGCATAGGCCAGCATGTCCTGCCTGTGCCCCAGCTTTAGGCGATGACATCAAAATTGCTCTCTGCAAGGGTTGGCTCAATCCAGAAGAAAGAGATCCAAAGGCCACTCAAAAGAATCACAAGGTGGTAGGCAGCCCCAAGCTAGTATTTCAATTACAGGCTGGGACTGAAACCTGGTCATCCAGGTGCCTCTCTTTTGCACAGGTTGCTTGTCCCTGTGATTCCGAATGGACTTGGTGACCCATTTCACGTACATCCCTAGGGGCTACATAAAAGATCAGGAGAAGAAAGAGCCACTCTGTGCACCAGCTAACTCGGTGCCCACAGCTCTACCCAAATGTGCCTGTCCCAACCCTGCTGTCATCCAGTGGCCCAAGGCACTGCAGATAATTACAATCCCTTCAGAGACTTGGGCCTGCTAGACACATAAGCCAACTCCTTCAGAGACTTGACCTAGGTGATGGCCAGGTTAAGGAAACCAGCAAAGTTTCAAGAAGAAATGCGCAGGAAAATGAGACGGCCTCTGATACAAGAGAAGTCTGCTTAGCACACAGCACTGTGTGTCACATGCCAAGTTATATCTGGAATGATGGTGTCATTTCTAAGCTTTCCTGTTCAAAGTCCTCCCATCAACTTTGCACACTAACCTTCCAACTGGGAGCAGAGATTATT
This sequence comes from Saccopteryx leptura, assembly GCF_036850995.1. NCBI lineage: Eukaryota > Metazoa > Chordata > Mammalia > Chiroptera > Emballonuridae > Saccopteryx > Saccopteryx leptura. The sequence continues at coordinate 6,135,270 of NC_089516.1, read as the reverse complement.
AACTCGGTGGCTAGGAGCTCTGTCAGATTGGAAAGAAAACAAATCTGCCCCAATGAAGGGGATAAACAGCCCCTAATGTTCAGCTTGGCAGTTTTTATGTTCACACAACATACCTTCCATTTTGTGTAATGACACTATCACACTTACATTGTTCCTCCAGTTCCAAAATTATAATGTACCTTTGTCCTTTTGACTGGATACTCAGATCCTAAGAAACTCATTTAACTAAATGGTATTTGTTCCTGCCATTAGGCAATTATTTGTACTTTATGCAGAACTCATTGTGTGTACATTTCATAGTGATCTACTATTTTATTTAAGAATTCTTCTTCAAAACCATAAAAAGAGAGGAAAACTGCCTCTTCTCTAATATTATGCCAGTTCTTAACTCTGGATATTTAAAACCTCACAAAATAACAGAGCAACCCACCCCAAACAGATCTCTCTTATTTCCTGTATGAGTTCCACTCTTAATTTTCATAAAGATCTTCTGCATTTTATCACCACAAACAAAGGCTAACAACTTGTGTAATCTCTCAGAGACATTTGTTCATTGTTGGATGTGTATTAAAAATGTAGGCCTGGGAGAGTAGGCAACTGACATCTGGTTCAAATATGAAAAAATTACAAATGAGAAAACAAATGCCCAGGGAGGTAAGCGCTTTTTATCTAAGGGTCCTGCAGCTACTGAATGCCCTGGCCAGACGGGACTGGGGACTTCTGCCACCTCTGAAACTGATGTCCCGGCCTAATGGCCTAATTCCCCCGGTGGCTCCCAACCCCTAAGAGGGGCTCTGGGCTTCCTCTGTGACTCCTCTCCCTTTGGCTCTCGCCACCAGCTCCCCATTCTGCAGGGTCGCTACAGATAACTCTGTTCATTTACATTCTAAAATCAAGTTAAAAGGGGACCCAAAGCAGAAGGTAATACATTAGGAGGCAGAAAAGAAGAGTAAAGATTACAATGTAAGGAAAAGAGAAAAAAATAGAACCAATAAATGAGATAACAGAAAACAGTTTATACCTAAGTAGCAAGCACAGTTGAGAATGGTGAACTTTTCTAGACTTGGATAAAAAGTACAATCATTCTGGGGACTGTGTGTGATAGGAAGAAGGCAAACATTCTGATAACAGCCATGTATTGGTGTCATTCAAAGTATGCCTGGGGTTAGAAAGCATACCTCACAAGCAGAAAAGGGATGCTCACTTTTAAATTTAAGGGAAAAAAATGTTTAACTAAGGGTAACGTGAGAGCAAAGTATAAATATACTTTCATAAAATAAAGTTCAAAATTAATCAATTCCTTCTTGATGCCTTTAAAAAACACACATGTCAAATAGTGTAAGCCCCTAAAATTTTACACTCATATGAGTAGTTTTAATCTCACAAACATGGACAGGATACCACTCTCCAGCCAACAGCTGTGTCTTTCCACAGTGTCACTCAGCAGTCTGCCAGCCGGGCCTTCACTGACAGCTGTGGGGCTTATAATAATTTATCAGTATAGAAAATTATACAGCCATCACTTTCCTCTGAACCTCTCATACACAAGTCCCCTTTCCAGACAGAGGGAAACAACATGCTAATGCCTGAACTGAGGCAGCCTTTTCTAGCCTTTCTTTCATAGGGGAAAACCCCCAAACCCATAATGAGGGCCCATATCAGAATCATGTTATCAACCTGGGCTGTGCCAACCCTTCATGCTTCATGACACTTAAAAAACATACTCTAAAGAAAATGAACTACCAGCCGTTATTTTTTCAGCAAAGAAAATTCACAGGCTCTAAAATATCCACATCCATCTTTACTACTTAACTCTTCTTGACTTTTAAATTTAAAAAATCTTTTTTGAGAAGGAAAAATTCAAGCTCAATCATCACAGAGAAACAGATCCAGGGACTTATCCATAGAATAACAGTAAGATTTCTTATGAAATCTTTGGGTAAAAATCACCATGAAGAATAGCCCTAGAACTACCAAATAACATTTGAAGATAATAAGCTGCTGCTTCTTCTGTCTTCAAGACACTAGGCTTAGGCAGAGCCTAGAGGGAAAACTTTGAGGCTCACATATAAGGATGAGGTAAGGCTTTGCCATTTCTAATTTCTATGGTGACAGAATCCTGTCACATTGACTTGATTGTCTTCTGCTGTGATTAGTGAAAAGAGGGTGGGACACACAAACTGTATCTTTTTGGATTATTCCTTTCTGGAGCTAGATGAGCCAAAAACACATTTCACATGACCACAGAATTGACTGGCAAATTGAAATGGCTAAACTCTTCCCAAGTTGGGCTAAGTCTATAGTGGAGAATAAAGTGGAAGCTTCCACATCTCATTTCTAATCTCCACTATCCAGGTTTCAGAATGGAATTCTCCTGCATTACAACGATAGTGACCCTGTTTAATTGCCCTCCACTGGAATCGCTGGTAAAATAATAGAATAGTGTGTCTTATCCAATACACATGCAGCCCTACTTTTGTAGCCTCATAGGATGAAGGTGACCAGAAAACCAACAGGTTAGAGAAGAAAAATATAAGCTTCTAAAACTTAGAGCTTGGAAAATCAGGGCATATAGTTCAGAAATGACCCTCCAGTCTCCCCCTGCGCCATTCCTATCCCCATCCTCCAACTTGCCTCATCATAATCTATCTTGCCAGCTTCTGTTTTAATATTTCTTCTGCTCATGTTTTAATTTTTCCTTCAAAGTACAAAAACCAAAGCCCCAAATTTATGAAGCATATAATTTTTGTGTTAATTCTCCCCACTTTCATGAACAAATATGTTCTTATTCCATCTAACTCAAAAATGGAAAATAAGTAACACATGAGGCTCCCTAGTCTCTGATTATTACACATATTATGTGTCTCTAAAGAGGGTAAGTAAGACATTGTTCGCTTGAGAATGATGGCTGGCTTTTTGTAGTATGAGGACCATGGCAACGTCCTGCATCCTCACCTAGCCCTCACCCCTACTCCCAACACGTTTCATTAATTCCTGCTTGGGAACTTTTACTCTATCTAAAGCATATGCTATTATTTGACTTACCACTTCTACCACACTCTATGATGCTTGACAGTAAGCGCTTGTCTTATTCATCTTGAAATATTAAGCATTAAGGGTGCTCAATAAATGATAGGTGGGTAGATGTTGGGTGTGACCAATGAATGATTTTGAAAGAAGTTCACGACCAAATGACCAGGCTAATCAGGCTGTTTCTAAGGATGCTGAGCAGGGAGGATGTGGCAGGGGCAGGCAGAGGTGAGTTGAGCTGAGCATACTTTGATAGGGCTGGCAATTCGAGGGGTGGGGGTCCTTAAAGAATATTGGGAGGCTTGGTATAGATTATACTCCAAAAGAGCCTTAAATCCGAAGGCATGGTACAAACACTGGTCTGACTAGCCACAGGGTGTGGAGAACCCACTCCGTATGAACCTCAGCTCTTTCTGCAGAAAGGATATTCCTCTGTATACCTTAATTACCTCAGAGAACAGTTGTCAAGATGAAATGAAATCTCATATCTTGTAAGAATTTTCTAAACTTTGCTAGTATGACATATAGTTATGTTATCTTGTATTGTTCAAAGCAAACACTCTAAAAGGAAATGGAGGTGCTATCAGTGATTGTGTCAGGACAACACCCATAAACCAGGACCCTCCTGGGTACACCCAGTTGTATGGACACTCATCTATCTATATTTATGTCTGTGTCTATGTCATCTATCTCTATAATCTATATCCATTTATATCTGTGTCTGCAATTATGTCTGTATATCTATATTAATAGCTATGCCAATATCTATGTTCTATATTTATCTATATCTATATCTACAACTATATCTCTATTTATATCCACAACTATATATCCACCTGCATTTACAACTACACCCACACCTAGTATTTATCAAAGCTGTTATGACAACCATCTCAGAGTACCTTACTCTCTGTTTCTCTTCATTTATCTTTCCATCCATCTCTCCTTTTTTATCCATTTCTAACTAGGATGCTCTTTGTCCTGAGACTCTTCCATTACACTGTACTTTCTCTCATCATATCTGTCCTCTCCCATTCTTCATCTGCTCTCTCTCTTAAAAATAAACTAACAGTTTTTTATTTTACATTTGTCATATTTCTGAACCAATATCTGTTGGTCCTCAAAACACTATATTTCATATTTTCTAAGAATAACAAGACTTGTTCTTTCTTAGTAGGCTATCCGGTATATTTGAAGAAGCAATGGGTTGAGAGTAGCTACATGTCTGTAAATATTGGGAAAGCCATTTGATTAGTGTGACTCACAGTTTTATCATCTGGAAAATGGGATAATTATACTTTTTTAACCAGGTCATGTGCAGAAAAGTGCTTTAGAGCAGCAACCATAGCTACTTGTTAGAATCACCTGGGAGATTCAGAAACTTTCTATTCCTAGTATCTGGCCCAGAGCCAGTGCTATGGAGTCAATGTTTGTTTTCCCCAAAATTCATATGTTAAAGCCCAAATCCCCAATGTAATGGTAATTGCAAGTGGGGCCTTTTAGAGATGATTATTAGGTCATGAGGTTGAAGCCCTCATGATGGGATGAGTGCCCTTATAAGCATACCCATAGATTCTTTCTCTCTTTTCTATATGAAGATGTAGCAAAAAGCAGTTGTCTCTAAGCCAAGAAGAGAGTCCATATCAAGAACTCGACCATGCTGGCACCCTGGTCTTGGATTCCCAGCCTCCAGAGCCATGAGAAACCAATTGCTGTTTGAGCCACCCCATAGGGTATTCTGCTACAAAGTCCACTCAGAGGAAGCTGCCCAGGACCCAGCAGCTTGTACTGCACCTCAGGCTCTTGGGAGGTGCAGTCAAGGTTGAGAACTACCAGTCTCAGACTACACAATATTATACAAATATACATTAACACGTGCAGATGACATTCAATTTTTTAAACCCTGTGGATTAGTAAGTCTTTATAGGAAACAGGTTATTCAGTCCTACTTTAAATAACTGGGGATGGGAGGGGGAAGATGAAATTTGAATATGTTTTGAATAATCTTGGCCCATGTTCTGAAAGACTCATGATAGAATTCTCTCATTATTTTCCTCTATGAGGCTCTAACTTTAAACATGTGAAAGCTCGTTCCTCCTATAGCTTTGTCCATTACTTGGAAGTAGTTGTACTTCTATCAAAAATGACTGTCTGATGTGGGTTAAATCCCAAGACAATATAAAAAAAAGAAGACATCTCATCTCTTTCAAAGAGAATATGTGAAAGAAAGAAAAATGAAATGCAAAGGTGCTAATTACTAACCATGGATTCATTTTCAAGTTGCTTGTTTAACTTCTAACCCTAATGAGTAGAGATGTACTCCGTACTGCAAACCTGAATTTCCCCAGAAATTCAAGTAATTAAGCACATCACTTTATAATGGGCGTTACTCAGCAGGTAAGAAGAAAATCAGAATGATTCTCATTATTTATAAAACTCATTAGTGACAAGGAATGTATAAATACTTTCCAAAGAACTACTGTTCTTGACATCTTAAAACAGTGCCTTTGAGGACTGTAGAAACTAACTTTTCAAGTAAAAAAACACCCCACATATTATGAAAAGTGACATTGGTAATTTGGTTTTAAAACCTGCCATTTAGGAATCAATGTAGATTTTTCTGTTAAATTGCTGATATGCTCTTACACATTTCAACAGCTGGCAGGAGGCCTTTGCAAATGTTAAAATGACATCAGGCTAGCCCAAATTCCTAGGTATTGATCAAATAGCCTGGAATGTACTGGAACCCAGATCTAACCAGGGAAAAAGAAAAATCTATTGTAATTGCAGAAGTCTGAGATGTACCTTTATAAATTCATAATCTATGATTTTTGAAAGTTTCACATTTTTTGGCAGAAAATATTACTGTTTTGAGTTAAAGCATCTAGGCCGCCTCAACAGAATGAATTACATGAATTTATAATCATTTTACACAGTGGGTGGCATGCTATAATATAAAAGCACCTTTCCAGCAGTATGAGGGACTTGGGCAAATTGAATGAAATTAACTATTCAGGAGTTAGAGGGTATGTAAAACTATTGGCCTTTTTTCTACACTTTGAGTTTTCTGGGAGATTCTCCCACCTCCGCCAATTCTACTATAGTTTCTCTAGGACTATGTTCTCATGAAAGCTGGGAAGAGCCAGAGGGCCACTCCTACAGGCCCCTGGAGTGGGTCATGTCCCAGGGCCACTTGAACTCCACAGAATGGACCCAGGAGACAAGCCTCTCAGCCACCAACAGTGCTCTCAAGAGAGGTTCTGTCCACTCCACAGTGATTCTAGGATGGAAGGGATCCGAGCAGCAGAGACTGGGAAACTGGCCACAGCACCCATGTGACTTATTCTCCTAGCTACTTTCCAACAATCCCAACATGGAGGTGTTGGGATATCCAAAAGACCAAATCCCTGATCTTGGCAGAAATTTTATTTTTTGTAAAAATCATCCCGCATCTCATGGTAAGCTTATGCTTGCTGTTCAGTCCATAATGAATGCAGCCTATGGTGTGAAAGATTTTTCTCCCTTGACCTCCAACCTCCTCTCAATTGTATTAGACTAAGGCAAACTGTGCTTACTGATTTCAAATCTATGTCACATACACTGATGGAAAATGATTGGACTTTGAGTGATGGGCATATAAGACAATCAACAGGTCAAATGCTATAGAAATGTTTACTTGAAACCTGTGTATTCTTACTGATCAATGTCACCCCATTAAATTTAATTTTCTAAATAAAATTAAACAAGACAAAACCAAACCCTAAATCTATGTCATTAATTTTTCATAATTCAGAATTTCACTTAGATTGGAAAAAGATAGTGGGGCAGATCCTTGTGGCTTTGAGCTGTGTTATATAAGTATTCTCCTCATACAACTGCACATCACCAGAGCACTGCAGCCACTGTGGGAACAACTGGTGGGTCCTCAGAATGATAAATGCAGAATTACCATATGTGTCAGCCATTCCACTCCCAACTAGATCCCCAAGAAAGAAGAAAACAGGGACAGAAACAGATACTTATGCACTAATGCTTATAGAAGCACTGTTCACAAGAGCCAAAAGGTGAAAGCAACCCAACTCCCCATTGGCAGGTGAATGGAAAATCAAATGTAGTTATATATACATACTATGGAATATTATTCAGTTTTAAAAAAGAAATGAAATTCTGATATATGCTATAACATGGATGAACCTTAAGGACATTATGCTGTGAAATAAGGCAGATACATCCTGACCAGCAGTGATACAGTGGATAGAGTGTTGACCAGGGACAATGAGAGTGTTGACCAGGGACAATGAGGTGCCAGGTTTGGAACCCTTAGGTTGCTGGCTTGAGTGTGGGCTCATCAACAGGATCCTATAGTTGCTGGATTGAGCCTGAAGGTCGCTGGATTGAAGCTCAAGGTTGCTGGCTTGAGCAAGGGGTCAATGGCTTGGCTGGAACCCTCCCCCCCCCCCCCCCCGGTCAAGGTATGTATGAAAAGCAATCAATAAACGACTAAAGTGCCGCAACTATAAGTTGATGCTTCTCGTCTCTCTCCCTTCCTGTCTCTCTCTCTCTCTCTCTCTCTCTCACTAAAAGTACATAAATAATTAAATATTAAAAATTATTTAAAAAGTCAGATACAGTAAGACAAATACTATATGATTTCACTTATGTGAAATACCTAGAATAGGTAGATTCATAGAAATAGAAAGTAGAATAGTTTACCAGGGGCTGGGGAAAGGGGGGATAGTAAGTTTTTATTTAACAGGAACAGACTTTCTGTTGGGGATGATAAAAATGTTCAGAAAATGGATGGTGGTGATGGTTGCACAACACTGAAATGTACTTAATGCCACTAAATTGTCCAAATAAAAATGGTTTCAAATGGCAATTGTATCTTATATATACTTTACCACAATTAAAACAAAGAACAGCACAAAAATATAGAACTTTAGCCAATATCAGTGTGAGAAATTTATGATATAATCCATAAGGTACATAATCCTTTTAGCAGATTTTTCTAGTTACAGGTGAAGCAGTAACATTTCTGCTTGACCATTTTTAGAAAGCATTCTAAATGATACTCCTCATGCCAAACTTTTGTGCGACAATGAGTACAACTGGTCTTGGATTTATTAATGAACACTTTTGCTCTGGGCTAGGATTACTATGCTACATTGGGAACTGTCACTCTAGGATGGCACCTGTCCAGGAAAGAAGCCACTCCATGTCACAAGATATAGAAAACACCAGAAATCAAGTTGCTTGTATAATAGCCTCCCAATGCCCATGAGTCCCTAATTTAAGTATGTTACCTCTACTGATAGAGGGTCTAAACAGAGACACCCAAAAAGGTAAAGATTTGACTGTTAGGTCTCAGCTCATCCTACCTGATGAAGCAGTCACGGCCATCCCGGTTCGCCGTCATCTCCCATCCATAGGGCGGAACCTGGTTCAAGCCCCAGGTTCCCGAGGGAGGCGGCCAGCCTGAAGACTTCGTTCTGTGGCTGTAAGAAGAGAAAGAAAGAAAGGAGAGAAAGAGAGAAAAGAAAGGAAAAAAGAAAGAAAAGCAGCATTACACCAGATTCCTGAATATTTCTTCCAAGACACTCCCAAAGGGGCATAGGACTTGCTCTCCTCAACTATGGGCTGTATCCTTAGCTGATTTAAATGGCTATACTGTGTCAGGTACCATGCTCAGTATTGCTTTTATAGTATCTTGCTTGTATTTTCACAGACACCCTATGAAGTAAATGTGCTTATTACATTTTACAGATGAGGAAACAATGAATGGCTCTGAAAGATTAATAAATTTCCTGAGGAGACAAAGCCAATTTTGGAGAAAAGTTGCACACTTTCTATTAACTAAGCATTCCTGAGACCAGATATTAGGACAGTTCGGCACATAAATATATCTCACACCACAATACACATGTGACAATAAATTACCATTTTTATGCATTTTGGGGTCAAACAACACCAAGCCTCAGTATCTTCTGACCAAAGACAAAAAAGTTGCACTTATATTAACCACATTCCAATCAAGGTGAGTCATAAAACCTTAGACGAATTATTTTTGTCTAAGGTTTAGACCAAACTTAATTTGCCACCAAAATCCTCATATTAACTTTTACAATTTCCAGTTCACACCTTTAATTTGACTCATCGGTAAAATGAAAGAATAGGTTAAAGAGAATTTTCTAGAAGAGTACCTTTCCAAGATGAAGAGAAAATGGGAAGTGACTACAGGTGACAGAGTTGTTATGGGCAGTTCTGCACAGTCACGATCCCTAACCAGAGGCCTATACCCAGTTTCTAGAGCATCGCCAAGTCCTGGTCACCCTAACCTTGCCTGGGACCTGCAGAAATTCCATTATTGTTGCATGAATGCCCAAGGCTCCTTCAGAGCTTAACATGGAAAGGGACTAAGCAATGTCATTTACTATTGACCAACATTCCTCATCCTTTGGGCCTTATGCTCCAAGGGAAGTTACTCTCTGGATGAGCTGGAAGAGATTCTACTCTGGGCTGTTCCAAACTGCAGACTGATGCCAAAGAGTGTGAGGAAGAGTGGAGAGGACATTTCTAGGGCTTCGCAATTCGCCTCAATAGCGTACCCACCCCGACTCCTGCACCAGGCACAACATTCACAATGTACTCAACTCTGGATGGCAAGGCGCATGCAGCCAACACCCAAGTCAGGGTGACAATCTTTCTGTGGGGAGGGGAGACTTCATTTCCCAGGGTGCAGGGCAACTCACCCCCACCCAACCCCCCAAACAAGGGCTGCGTCTGCCCATGACCCAACACTTCTCCTCAGGAGAAACAAGCTCATTTCCTGTAAGTATTCTGGAGAGGAACTGTTTTACATCATTTTAACCACGTCCCTTGCTTTTTCTTTTACTTCCTTTCCATTTTTCCACATCCTTCATAAAATGTGGTGAGCAAGACTTCAAACATTTATCATCAGTCAGGCAAATTTAGAATGCTACCATAGGGTTCTTTCTTGCCCATTGACTATTTAAAAACAAAGACATGGCAACAGTTTTTGTTCCTTTTCTTCATGCAAAAGTCAGCAGTGGCAATTTCCTGTGATGGTTTCCGTTTAAATGTGCTGCTTGCCAGCAGTGAGAGAACACATGAATTTCCAGCCCAGGGTACCACCCAAACCTTCAATTTCTCTGTGTTCACAGAGAGCGCACCGGGAATGTTTTTCACCACAGAACCAAAAGAAACGAGCCCTTAGAGGTCTGAACACAGTCTATCCTGTTATTACAAGGGTTTGCAAAGGCATTAGTACTGTAAGAGGTGATGCAAAGGATAAATGAAAGGAGGCCTCTGTAGAGAATGCTACAATTTATTTCGGATTGCTAAATTATGTACTGAATCAGGATGTTAATTGTTCGCAAAGGGGGCTAACTTATTAAAAGCAAATACAGCACAGTCTTTTTCTGCTTGTCTCTCTTCCTTTCTTCCATTCTCCCCCCGCCCCTGCCCCCCGAAGTCTAAATCACTCAAAGAAAGACACAGGCTTCCTAATATAATTGACATGTAAGATACAGAACTATAATAGTAAGCTGGAGGAAGCCTGATTATGAACTGCAATCTGTCCTGTACTGTATGTTCAGGAAGTAATAATATACACAGTCCAGAAAGTTGTTTCTAGTATATCCTTTTGTCATAAAACATCAAGTGAAACACGACTACTGGAAAAATCCATGAACACCAAGTTAATTCCGGTCAAGGGACTTCAGCTGCATTAAAACAAATCATTGAATAATTAAACTCAGACATGACTATATATCGGTTACCATAAAATACATGGATCAGAAAGGTATTAGCAGCACCTAGCAAAGGAAAAGTGTGAATAGAAAAAAGGTAAAAGTCTTTGTACATAACAGTCTGGAGAAGAACCAAGGATGCAGTCATAACCGCGGAGGCATTTGGCTGCTGCTCAGGCACAGTGATCTCTGGAGGTCCCCCCAGCAATAGCAGCCTTGGAAGCTGGCACTTCCCTCTCTGCTGGGAAGATGCTCCTGGAACCTCCTATTCCGGATCCCACCCCTGTGGCTATACTGAACTCCCCACCACTCCCAAATGCCCCCATCCATTACTGCCAAAGGACACACTGTTTTCTACCTAGGCACAAAGAGGTGGCCCCTTGTAGAGCAGCAGCAGGGCCAGTGCACATGATGTTAGAGCCTCTATGATCTGATTAGAGGGGAGTAGCCAGGTGTGGCAGTCAAGAGCACAGCTGCTGGAGCAGCAAGTGTGGTCTCAGGACCAGCAGCAGTGGTGGCAGTGGCGGTGGCAGCAGCAGCAGCACTGAGGACTTTGTTATCAATGCAAATTATTGGGCACCACCCAAGACCTACTGAACCCCAAACTCCAAGCTGATGGGGCTAACCCAGTAGTCTGTGTCACCGAGCCTCCAGGCCATGCTGGTGCCCACTCAAGTCTGAGAACCACTGAGCTGGGATCAGACTCTCTTCAGTCTAGGTTCTGCCACCTGTGTTCCCTAAACTTGGGCAAGCTGTTTAATCTCTGACCCCCTCAGTCCCAGTTACTCCTGAATAAGAGGATGGTAATGGGACCATGTCTTTGGGAAAATATTAAATGAGTTTTTAAAAGTGCTTAGTATGATGGCTGGCTCACAGTAAGCATGTGCTCTATAGTCTCTGCTAAATAAATCCCTGCCTACCCCTCAAGAGGATATAGGACTTGGGTATTGATGTGAGCACAAACGGCTTTATCTGTTCTCGAAATAGAAAAAGGGTGGATGGACCAGTCATCTATTTTTTCCTAGTCTGGCAAGAGAAGGGCAAGAATGGGTTGAAGCCAGTCTCAGTTACATCCTCCTGTAAGGTCAGAAGTTGAAGAGTTCAAGCTGTTCTCAAAGGAGAAGAAAATATTACCTAGTTTTTCCTAGGAGACAGTAATCCCAGCTGTGAGTGTGACCCTTGGTACAGAGGGTCAGTTTCCACTTGTCTCCGGCCAGACCTCGAGATTCCTTGCAAGTCCAATGTTCTGTGACTTCAACCTGAGATCGTGGCTGTGTGAGCCACTTTCAAACACTTAGCTCAGCCTTAAAAATAGCGACCTACATTGGCAGGGCTATTTCAGTCCATCCAGAAACTTCCTAGTACTCACTGGACTGGTTTGCAACTTTGTGGTTCACCCATCTATTCTTTGCAACAGGCTGAAACTGTCCTGGACAAAACTATCTTCATACTTTACATGAAGTAAGAGCAGCTGTGGGAGGTACAAGCAAGGTTGTGGAGCTATTTGTGTTGGGACCACTGGTGGATGTGACCCATGGTCTCTTCCCGTGGGCACACCTCTCAGCTCAGCAACAAATCCTGATGGCACATCTTACTTAGGAGCAGGCAGGCTCTTAGAAACCACCTGCAGGCTGCTATGGTAATCTGAGTTTCCTAGGAAACACACCTCAATATAAAAAAGAAGATGGTGTAGGGGAGAAGGAAGATGAGGTCCAGTTCCAAAGTCTCGAGTCAGATTCAAATTCTGCCACTTACTGGCTTTGTGATGCTGGACTCTAAACTCTTCGTAGCTTATTTTCATCATCTGTAAACTAGCATTAATCTCACTCAATGATTCTCACCTGGGGGGTGAGTTTTGACAATGTCTGGAGACATCGTTGGCTGTCACAACTGGGAAACGGCTTCTTCTGACATCTAGTGGGTGGAGATAAGGGATGTTGTTCAACATCCTACAGTGCACACGACAGCCCCCAGAACACAGAATGATCCAGCCAAAGTAACAATAGTGCCCCTGCTTAGCTCATAAAGTAATAAATGTATAGTTCTTAGCATAGTACTTCACATATAATTGCTGCTCAAATACACTTAAAAAACAAAAAACAAGTCTTGTCAATATTTCCACTTGAAGACTAAGTATGATAAATAGATTACATCTTTACATCAGAGAGGATAACTTTAAATTCCAGGTTGGTCACTAAATAGCTGCATGGTTTGAGCAAATTCCTTGGCCTTTCTGGGTCTTAGTTTTTGTGTCAAATGGAAGTTATGTCTGGTTCACAGTGACATTCTGCACAGGAGTGAGACATAGAAAGCCCTGTAATATACTGCTGGACTCATTTAGAACAGTCCCATTGGATGCTACGCTCTGTCACAAGGGGTTCTAATAGTAATGAAAATAACTTTTATATTTGACCTGACAGCTTAAACAGCACTTGTACCTACAGGACTTCTTGGGTATCTACCAGCCTGCCTCAGCATGCAACTGAATGCCTGGTAAAGCATCCATAAATGTATTTTAAAAATGAAGACACTGAGGCTCAAGGTCCAGTGGAGGCACCAGATTTCCTTCACTTGAGGGAAATAGACCCAACAATCTAGTTGGAAGGGAGATTGCACATTGTGGTGAGTACTGTGTTTCACGTAGATTGTACTGGTGTGAGAACGGGGAGTGATAATGGGAGAACCCACCCAAACTTACCTTACACAAAGCTCCTGCTGGCATTATAGAACTGATTACAAGAGTGAGCAGGACAAAAGCCTGAGGCTTCTACTCAAAATCCCATATTACTTACACTGTACAATAGTTAAGACTGACTTCAATATATGGGCTTCCTTAAATACATGGTAGTATTTATGACCAGGAGCCAGGATTAAGCTGTATCCTAGGAAATTGGCATTGAGAAGTTAATTATTATGTCCAATTCAGATAAGTCACATCTATTCAGTTATTCATTTCTGACATAGAGTGACACCACACCAATCCAACAAAATAGGCATGACCCTGATTTTGATCATCCTTATTTCATTTGGACTCACAACAATTGTTTTCAGAATAACCCAAGGTTATATAGTGTCAGGTGGTGTTACAAAATGTAAACTATTTTCTCATTTTGCTCTAAATGGTGGTTGGGCTATAGTGCCCACAAAGTAACAAGTCCTAACATCACACAATCTGCAAGCAGCTGACATTCAAGGTTGCCATGCAATGTGGATTAAGGCAAAACAAGCAGACAGGGAGTGAGAAAAGGGTTCGGAATGAATTTGAAAAGCTCCACTTTTGTTGGCAGCCTTGTTCTTTTGTGACCAACTTGGTGTGCCCTATTAAGGTTGAGGGGGTCCTTTTCTACCGTTTCTTGTCCTCGTGAGTAACTGACTAACCAATCTAGTCTTTTAGTTCTAGTTAATGATGCTGTTGATAAGCAGACCTGGTCTGAATTGAGTCGCCTTCTCCCCATTCTCAGAACATTACTCTCTTCATCCAATCAGGCTTGAGTACCGGAGACACAGGGTGTCAGTCTCATACAGGAGGGCAGAGTTTTCTATCCTATGGTCCCTCGTTAGCTTCCAGTGCAGGTGCATGTGAAGAAAGCTACACTGATAACATGAAGATAACATCAAAGCCACACAGACAGAAGTAAGAATCATCCTCCCAACTATTTTTAAGATTTCACTTCTGTTATGACAAGGAGGACAGCAAAGGGGGGAAAGCAGGCACTAGAAAACTTCTCTAAATATTAATGCCAAGCCTCTGAAAAGCAGAAATTCAAAAAGACATTCATTACCAAATCATTTTAGTCAAGCTGAAATGTATTATTAATCAAGAGTTTAACCATGGAAAAAGACATTTGGATGTATATTTTAATAACCAAATGCAAACATTTTTACAATTATTTCCATCTGCTTCACTGCATAGTTTAGCAGCCCACACAATACAACTGATTGTGTGATTGATTATACATCCATGAGTTTCAATACAAACTTCTCATCAGGCCGCTGAATTACTTGCTTTCTAATTGGGTATCTGGGAGAATGAAGTTCAGGCTTACGGGTTCTCTTTTCAAATATTTGGACATACAAACTTTAGCCTCACTTTGTAAATGATCCTGTGACAGACTCAAGACATCCTGACAGTCTGAGGACATACATCTAGAGTCCCCAAACATTTCACAAAGGAGTGGCCATTAGTCAGACGCAGCTCTGCCTTTAATTAGACATTTGATTTTTGTAAAGTGCATTTGCATCTGTTAGCACACTGAATTCTCCAACTCTGTGGATCCGGAAGGACAATTATAATTAGCCCTGTATTGTACAGGAGGAAACAGATGCAGACTGGCCAGGTTGGCCAAAGATGCCCAAAGAGGCGTTCCAGAGCTAAATGTGGGAACAGTCAACCCATCAATAATCGAGATGCTTTCACTAGAACGCTATCGTCTGTGCACACGATGCCAAGTGACATGTCAAGCTGGCGCACACCCTGTGAGGGCCAGGACCAGGTCTTCTCCATCTTTCTCTCCCTCTTCCTCAGACTAGTGTCCAGTATTCAATGAAGCTCAATGTGAATTGAAATCAATAAAGAGCCCAAGGTACATGATGGTACTGGCACAAAATCTAGGTATTAAAATGGTAGCTCCCTGCCTTCAATGCTAAGAGTGTGTGGGGGAGGAGGCGGGTACTATGGGTTTCATAACTGCTATTAGGTAGGCACCATTCTAGGTACTTCCACTGGTTCTTCCATTTTAAATCTCACCACAGCTTAACCAGAGGGGCTGCTTGCCACCATGACTGCTCAGACAACGAATACCAGTCAGCCATAAAAGGAACAAAACTGGACACAGAAAGAGTGGGCACAATATGATATACTTCTAAAAACTATCTGTGTACACAGGCAAAAGGAAACAGTCTGGAGGGATGGATTCACAGTGGCTGCCTCTAGGCTGTGACACCAGCTGGGGTTTTGTTTATCTGCTTTTGTCTTAATTTCTATAATGAGTTTGTATTGGTTTTGTAATTAAATTTTTATTTTAATCAAAAGAAGCCATGAAAGGGCTATAAGTCCACGTAGATTTTGGTCACTTCCCCGGAGATACTGTAAGGCAGTGCTGAACACTGGAAAACAGTGTCCACACAGCTAAAGGGCCATGTGTAACTAGTGCTCTGCTCAGAGTGCCTCTCTCCCAGGCCCTATGAACAGCCAGGTGGTGGTTTCTAGCCACATGGCAAATGTGTGCACCCTTTGACCTCAGGGTCCGTCAGCAGGGGATAAATTAAGTAAGCTATGGCACGAGAACACAGTGGAATACTATGCAGCTGTAAAAAATAAGAATGTCTTTGTGCATAGATTTTGAAAGATCTTGAAGTGAATGAAATTAAAAAAGAAAAAGAATAAAGGCAAGATGCAGAAGGATGTACTGCCTTCTTCCATTTGTATAAAATCAAGGGAGGAATGAAGCCTGCCCACATAAAGCCAAACCATGGCTGCACCTTGGCTCTAGCTCTTACATCTGGACCTGAGTAGCTTCCTTCCCCTCACCAAACCAGCAGCTTTATCTCCTAGAAGCCAAGGGTAACACTAAGCACCATGGTAGATTGTAATAAGGACTGCATGAATTAAGTGTCCCAAAATAGCTTGCACATATTTACACATATAGCAAATACTGATCAAGTACCTAGTATGTGCCACATGCTGTTCCAGGCACTTGAAATATGTCAGTGAACAAAATGGGCAATGAAAGCCAGATGCATCAACACAGAAGATCAACACCCCCAATCACCTGGCCCAGATCTTTTCTAGTTGGGCATTGCACTAATTTCATATACGAATATTCTGCAACTTTTAAACCAATTCTCCTATTATTCCTTGAACACACATGATCTCCAAATTCATATTTCTGTATTTGTGTTCATATTATCCCCTTTGGCTAAGACACTCTTCTACTTTGACTCCCAATTCCTCTCTGTAAGTGTTCAAAATTGGTCCATCCTGCAAAACTCATATCAAATGCACCCTACTCTGGCTTTCAAATGATTACCTTTTTCCCCTGTACATATGGGAAGCTATTTATCTGCACCATGGAGGGAGCATCTATCTTCTATATTGTCAATATAATTACCACGTGAATCCATGTCTTCCTAAATCATAAGCTCCTGAGAGTTCATACCTTTTAAAAAATTCCAC
This sequence comes from Saccopteryx leptura, assembly GCF_036850995.1. Classification (NCBI taxonomy): domain Eukaryota; kingdom Metazoa; phylum Chordata; class Mammalia; order Chiroptera; family Emballonuridae; genus Saccopteryx; species Saccopteryx leptura. The sequence goes on along the minus strand of NC_089516.1, from coordinate 6,118,296 downwards.
ATGCTGTACTTCGCTGATGCTCAATAAACATTGATTTACTAATGGATTCGTTGCAACTTGAACTCTTCTTATTAGTCCTGCCACCTTGAATTGAAATGATTGCTTTTTGTCTGTGATATCCTTTAGCCAATTACGATTTCCACAGAGACAGGGGCAGTCTCCTTTATCTTTATATCCCTGGAGTTCACAGTACTTGGCAATGGCAGGTGGGAAGACATATAAGTGGTCCTATTGCACTTGCTTTACTAAGTACACAAAATTGTACGGAAATAGGAATATTACCAATTGCTTTTGGATGGGAGACCTAAATACATGAAAGCAATAGCATAACTCTTCATATTACCTTCTGCTGTTGAATGGTTGGTGAATCTATGTCTCTGCACAATCAGAATGTATAGATGTGGCACTCATGGGACTCCTTTGAGTTCACCAATGGCCAATAAGCCTGTACCCTGCATAATTAGATCCCAAACTGCAACCACTTTTTACATCAACATTGAATACAGGATCTGGCACATAGAAACTGTTTTATGATAGCATTTGTTTGAAAAAACAAATGAATGAATGTCAACTGTGGAGCATCCTCCAAAAGGAGCCACATGACAATGACCAGGTGTATCCATGATTTCAGGAGATGGATGCTATAACCCATAAGGTGACTTGGCTGTCAACATGAACTTGCTGCCTTAGCATTCCTGGTGCTTCTTGTTTTTCAAAAGATTAGATTGCAATTCAGAGGCCTCAAATTGAAATCAAGGGTTCAAATCTAAACCTTACTGACACTAAATTTAGCTTTGATCAGTTTCCTTTGTACAAAGTCCTTTTCATCTTCCAGGTCAAGGTTCACTTAGCTGGATATGGCTCTCCATTGATGGCCAGTTCAGCTTCCTGACCAAGATTGTTAATTTCCTTGACCCCCTCATTTCAAGAAATTTCAGTCATACAAAAAAGTTGAAAGGCATGTACAACTACCATCCTTGTACTCTTCACCTAGAGCAGTAGTTCTCAACAAGGAGATTTTGCCCCCCAGTGGACATTTGACAATGTCTAGAGATATTTTTGGTAGTTACAACTGGGGGTGGTAGAGTGCTACTGGCATCTAGTGGGTAGAGGTCAGAGATGCTGCTACAGATATACAGCAGCCCCACCACAAAGAGTAATTTGGCTCAAATGTCAATGGAGTGGAGGTTGAAAAACAATGACGCCTGACCTGTGGTGGTGCAGTGCATAGAACCTGGAACACTGAGGTCACTGGTTCAAAACCCCGGGCTTGCCTGGTCAAGGCACATACTAGAAGCAATCAGTGAGCAACTAAAGTGAAACAACTATGAGTTGATGCTTTCTAATCCCCCTACTCCTCCCTCTTTAAAGTCAATAAAATCTTAAAAAAAGAGAGAAGAAAAACAATGACCTAGGTTTATCAATTGTTAATATTTTGCAACATTTGTTTTGTCTCCTCTCCATTCTCTCCTTTATCCTCTCCCTCTCGCTGTTTCTGTGCATAAAATGTTTACTCGAACCATTCCGTAGTAAGTAACAGATATCAGAACACTTCAGCCTCAAATTTTGCAGCATCTATCTCTTCATAAAAAGGACATTCTCCTTTAAAACTACAATACCATATCACACTCAAATTTTATATCAGTACAATATTATCTAATATATAGCCCATATTCAAATTTCTCTATTATCCTAGTAATGTTCTTTTATAGGTTTTCTTTTGTTTGGTTCAGTATCCAATCAAGATTTATATCTTACACTTAGTTATTCTGTCTCTTTATTCAATCATGTTTTAAGGATGCGCTGTTATCAATTTAAGACTGGAGAAAAGATGATGCAAACTTTTTCTTTAAAACTCAGAAACACTGTGCAGCAGTGTAAATCATACCATAGAGTCTACTCAGATATGACTTCCAGGGTTCACAGGGCTTGGCAATGGTAGTTGTGCAACAGATACTGTTTGTTAACTGACCTGACACACAAGTTGTTAAACTTTTTATACAAGGACTATGATGATTGTGGGTAGTTGGGCCATGGCAGAAAAGGGCCCCAAAGACTACTGGGATATTTCGAAGAGCAGAGTTAAAAATGAACATAAATTAATAATGTATTAGCCACCAGAAAACAGAACAAAAAGTGGCTTAAATTTATGATGAGGAACCAGGCCAGTCAGGACTAAGAGGCCCCTATGTTCTGGTGCTGAGGGCAAGGCAGCAGACAGACCAGTGAGAGTGGCAGCATACACAACAGAACAAGGGCTTCAACACCAAGAACATTGTACCCCAGTGAGAAAGCCCACCACAGGTGGTTTGATGAGCCAGGAGCCCAGGGTACAGTCAGACTAGACCATTCACATTTGCTGGTACACTTCAGACCTGTATCTATCCCTTTTGTCCTTCCTCTTCCCAGAAAGGATCTGAAGTGGCAAATGAATCTCTCAAAAAGACAGTAAAGAGTTTGGTTTAGCTGATTACTGGAAAGAAGATTGGCCAATCTGGACTGAGAGAAGAATCAGAGTGAACACACAAGGCACTGCATAAGCCTCGCCTCTACACAGAGGGGCTTTCCGGTGATGAACAAGCATCCATTGGGCATTGACTTCTTTTCACAAAGTTCTGTGGTCAGCCTGTGTATGATATAGAGACCCTATAATATACAGTTCCTACTCTTGGTGATAATGTATCAATAGTCTGAGAACTATTTCTCTTCTGCAGGCACCTAGTGACTTCATAGCACTCCATTCATTCATTCATTCATTCATTCAAAACATCATTCTCTTGAGGATTTTCATGCCAGTATTACATGGGACTAATGCTTTCACAAGCAGATGGCGTGCCTGCCCTCAGGGAATCGACAGTGCTGTTGAAGAAGGTAAGCAGCATGGCTTGCCCTATCGGAAGCACTGTCCTGGCTCTGGGTGATCCCAGAACCCTGAACTCTCACTGAAATTCCTCAGGTGGAGTCACATGCTGGGAAACGTGGGAATCAGGAGACAGGGAACCCTTTACTCCTCTCCAATTACCCCACACAGAAGACAGCCTCACCCCGAGTCACCATTAAATGTGCTTTCCTACTTGCTATGGGGCCCAGTCTTCCGCTCTTAGCTGTAATATGGAACTTGAATATACTCTCAGGACCCACCAAATGTATCGTGTCATTGAACTTGACAGTGATTACAGGATTAATGAAACCCAGAATTGGCTGAATCTGCCAAATAGCCTAATCTAATTTTCAAAAGCATTGTTAAAACACTTTTGCAAACACTCATCATTTTGAGAGGCAGCATTCAAGTTCACATTTGCCTTATATTTTGATGACTCATAACATAATATTGCTACTGAACAAGCTTAGCCAAATCCAATTGGCTTCCCATTGAACATCTTTATGAACTACATATGAAAAATTCAAACATTTTTTGAGCTAGCCAACTATTGAGAAAATTATATTTTTATAATTTTGGGGGGACATGTACATACACTTTGATAATTTCTGAATTTTTACCATAAAAAAGTATTTGCTGAACTGCACTGTAGTTACTTTAATCATAGTCTTACTTAAAGACTTGTAGAATCGTATGTTTAAAAAGTGTATGTAAGATCTATTTCTCATTGCATTAAGTTGTTTTACTTCTCAGTAAGATAATCAAATATTACTTAAAAATTATCCTCAATTAGACACCAGCAGGAATAAAAGGGAAGAGATTGTTAAAAAGAAAAAAGAGGAGTGAGTAAGAGAGAAACTGATATAACGAGGCATGTATCTTTTGTGAACTAAAAGTGAAAAAAAGATATATACAAAAGAACACCAGCCCAGATGGCAGAAGACTAAGCCATTTTATAGCAGAGATCAGCAAACTTTTTCTGTAAAAAGCCAGATAATAAGTGTTTTCAGCTTTGAGTGTCATAGGGCCACTGTGCTCTTCTTCAACTCCACTGTTGTATTTTAAGTGGCCACAGATGATAGGTAAACTAAAGGGTGTGGCTGTGTTCCAATTAAACTTAATTTCCAAAAGAAAAAAGAAAATCTATATTTGGTCATCTGGCCATAGTTTGCTGACCCCTGATATATAGTTGCACCTTGATCAAGTTATTATTATTTCTGCCTCTCAATTCTTTCATGCATAGAATAAAGGTGATGGACTACATGATATCTGAGGTCCCTTCAAGCTCCAAAATGTCACTTTCATCAACTAAAGAAATCTCTTCTTCAAAAGTCATACTCTTTAACAGATTGGAAGAGACCTAGATACACAAATTCCATGAAGTTCTTTTCCCATTGAGATGACAATTCACCACTCAAGGACAGCGAACAGGATTCCTATTTTCTGCAGCATTTGACCCCAAAACAGAACATTATAGTTCAGTCCATCACATACCTGAATATTTATGGGGAATTTTAAACCTCTGACCCATTGATCTTGTCTTAAAAATAGGGCCACTATCTGGATGAATGGGGTTTTACATATGCAATTTGTAGGCAGTCTAAACCTAAAATGAAAAAAAAAGAACCCTCCAGGACTGCCTTCCAAAATTCAAATACAAATTCTTTTAGCTTGTAGACAAAAAATTTAATGTTATAAGATTATTTTAATATCAAGATAGATGATGCTGAATAGCATCCACCATTTTTTTTAGCCTTATTCACAATTTTGAAACTGTCAAAGACCATTAATTTTAAAAGCTAACATATTTCTATTTTCAATTAAAAACATAGCGGAGTTTGGTTTGCTCTTTCAGTGTCTATTGGAGACTTCTTTCTTTACTGCTGAATTATAATCCCAAAGAACAGGTGTTTATAGCATACCTGCTGACATCCTTAACAAGGTAGGACAGAATCATCACTCATTTAGGTACAGCTAAGCACTGGCACACCAAAATGTGTTGCCTAGCTTCCCTAGAGTTGGACTGCATTTGTTCTATTTTCAGTGGGTGATTTATAATATAAACAAAACACATTGAACTAGTATACTTTATTTTTATCAAATTCTAGGAAGATTTCTTGTGGCTTTTCATTTAGAGTCATTTAATATGGAGATTTATTACTTTGGTCATGCAGTTACATGACTAGAGCCTGTCCCCATCATAACCCCAAATTGGTTGTGCAGTTCCATAGCTTCTCTTCATTTTCCTAAAGTATTAATACAGAAGTAAAACTGTGTTCATGATGCTAAATACAGAAAGTAAAATTATTTTTAATACTCCCTGCCCATATACCAAATGGAATACATTATTTCACTAGATTTCTCAATATCAGCACATCTAAAAGGGCATCCAAGATGTGTGAGAGTAGAGAGCACAACAAGCCTCACAGAAGACATAAACATGTATATTCAAAAATAGATATCTATCATTCAGGGCCTTTCTACCACTTTTTTATTGATTGACTGATTGATCTTTAAATAACTAAAGAATATAAGGAGAAAAAACAATCTAAGGATAGTGTGGGAACTTTCTGGTTGTAATGGGAATGAATATACAGGTGTTTCTCGCCCAGTTTTGCCCTTCTCCTATTTATGTTTGTCTTGTTTATTCAAAAACCTTTTTATTATGTACTATTTTATGGGTTGAACTGTGATAGATAAAAAAAAGATGACAGGTCCCTGACCTCAAAGAATGAACAATCTGATAAAAAAAATGGAGAGGGGAGGAGGCTACGCTGAGCTGGGCTGACAACCTGAGCAGGGGGTCCCTTGTTCCATATGGAGGAAGAGAATTGTGGTTTACCTCTTTAGAAATCTCTAAGAGCTTCAATCCTCCTCAAATTCTGCCAGTGAAAAAGAAAGCCCACATTACTGGATGGTTTTCATAGTTTCCCATTCTGCCCTCACATTTCCATTACAATCCAGAACAATCATATTTCTCATAAAAGTATAATAAAAATGATAGCAAAATAGTGCCATTAGCAACAACATTAGGGTGGTTTTGCTTTCGTCCATTTTCTCCCAGCTTCAATTGAGAGTTCATTCATATTTTTCATTCTATTTGCTCCTCAGATACGTAGGTTATCACTGAACACACAAAGATCCAGAAATTTGTTGTTGTACTAGGTCCAGTAATGACCACAACTAAGCTCTCCTACCTTTTTATGTCCAAATACAACCATTTTCTAAATAGGGACAAAACCTATCATATATTTCCCCAAGATCTGTCATGGAGAAGAAACGAGGTAAAAACACTAGAAAGACAATAAGCTCTCAATATTTCTACAGTGTGCAGTAATTATTTCCACAGCGAAGAAGACATTTATTTACAAAGTCTGTCGACTTACAAATTGTGGGAAAGAGTTTTATTGGAACCATGTATGACAAGCTAAGTTTTTATTAGACAAGTTCTAAAAAATCAACTCCTCTAACTGATAATAATAGAATATAAGACCACCGTGCATATTTCCAGAAAAGAGATTTTTATCAACTAGATGATACATTTATTAGAAAGTGCTGAAAAGCCTTTTAAAATAAAAAGTGCCTCTTGCAGCAAAGCATCTCCAATTTTCATACACTTTTTGCATAAGAATTAGCTGAGTATCTAGTTAAAATTCAGGTCTAGGGAGGGTGTGGCTGCATTTCTAATGGCTCCCAGGTAGTGTTGATGCTGCTGGTCCAAGCAGCAGGATGGGAGCAGCAAGCTTTAATAAGTTTCTGAAACAGGAAGAAAACTATTGCTGTTGGAGGTTTCAACTTCCGGCTCCCAGACAGGTGTCCATGAAGCCATTGAGATCGGCCTGACAAGGATTTGCCAAGATGGAAGTCAGCACTAACTCCTTACCTGACACTGACCTTGAGAGATCCAGGTCAAGGCAAAAGAGTATATGAGAACTGGTTTGAACAAGAAAAAGAAAACCAAAAAAAGTACATCTCCCGCGAACAATAGTGGCACTTCACATTCTCAGTCATCTCGGATTTCTAATATGTGAGCAGGGTGAACACCCATTAAAAGGAGCTCTAACTCATTTTTCTCCAGTGCTAGAAGATAACCTCCCTTATGATCTTGGTGCAAAGGGTTCACTTTTTGGGGCAGGATTCTGCGCTAAGTGCCTAACTTAGAAGTCCTATCACATCCTCATCTCCAGATTATAGGCTATGGCTTTGGTGCTTTAGCAGAACAGAGTTCAAAAGCTCTGGGAAACTTTCCTCGAAGCCCCTGCCCTAGTCCTCTCCAAAGGGATTTGTTGAGCACATATAGTATCTTAGAAGTTGTCTAAACTCTGTGGGAACACACAATGATCACTTGTTCCCAGTTCTCAAGGAACACATACTAAAGCGGACAACAGGAAACTATCATAGATAAAATGAACAACAAGAATAAACTGGACTGAAAAGAGGTATCCCTATAGAGAAGTATTACATGTCCCTTTAGAACCATCTGTTGGGCTCCTGCCTTCATAAGGGCTTGCCTCTCACATCAAGTAATGGTGTCAACTTTCTCTTTTCTCCATGGAAGTGGTCAGCAAACTATAGCCCATGGGCTGGCCCACCACCTGCTTTTGGAAATAAAATTTTATTGGAATATGGCCATGCTCACTAATTAAGTATAATCTATGATTTCTCTTTGTGTGAAATAGGCAGAGCTGAGTAGTGTCTCAGAGACCATATAGCCTGAAAAGCCTAAAAAATTTAGTTGCTGGATCTTTACAGAAACAGTTTGCTAACTTCTGCAATAATGAGAACCTCCCTGGTATCAATTCTATTGCATTTTCCACTACAGTCACCTCGAAATGGGGAGGGAGGGATAAGGCAGGGGGTCAGGGAAGAGAGAGAGAGAGAGAGCACTCTTCAGGGTCACACAGTTGGACAACTCCAGGTGACATCATTGATAAGTGACCCCATATCCTAGTTCCTTTACATGTTCCATGTCCCAAGCATCATTATATCCAAGATACGTTGTGGACCACCAGCATTGAGATTTGCCTAAAGATAGAGCTCAATGAATAGAGTTGAGTGAAACTGAACTCTGGAGTTTTTCTTGGGTACAACCAAAGCCTTAATATTTAGGACAGTGAAATTACCAAGCGCAATAAGCAAACATCTGATTATACCTGTAGCTAAATTAGCAGAGACCAAATGGTCCTTTTGGCAGCAAAACAAAAGTGGTTCTTCAGCCATTTTGCTTGACAGATTTTACAAGAGGCTCCATAATGAATTGCAGCCATAAAAGACTTGATATTAGCACAACTGACCCTTCGTGAATCTTTACTTCCAAGCCCAAGCAGAGATAAAGAGTACAATTTCCACTCTTTCCAATACAAACAACCCAGAGGCATAGATAACGGCTTGCTGGTTTAAAGGCTGTCGGTTTCTCCTTTTGCTAAGCAGACTCACTCATCTGGTATCTTAGCTGGGCTCCAAGGACACAGCAGGAAGAAAAGGCAGTAATTGCATTTTATAAACAATTAACTTATTTCTTTCTTTTAAAATTTCCTCCTCTATGTTCACCACTTTTTAAGAACATGATAATAACAGACACCTCTGTCATTGTCTCTGGAAGAAAGATGAAGTCAAATCTTTCCCAAATTCTTGGATTCATCCATTTCATGTTCTGATGCTCAATATTTCATCCACTTGCTGTCATTCAGCCAGTCTGACAAAGTCCATACCTTTGTCATTGTGAGTCCTGTAAGCCCACCGCAGTTCCACTAGTCCCCGACATCATAGAAAAAAGGAATTCCCAAGATGTTGGCAACTTTGGGGCTCTTTAAAGTAAACTTCATCTTTATGGATCTAGCATGCTATTTCATTTGTTTTCCCCCCACTAAAAAAATTTTAAAACATCCATCTTGCCAGACCCACTTTATCAGAAGTTTATAGAAATTTAGAGGATTAAAAAAACTTAGATATAATGTGGATAAAAAAGACTAAGCTTGACCAGGTGGTGACACAATGGATAGAGCGTTGGATTGGGATGTGGAGGATCCAGGTTTGAAACCCTGAGGTCGCCAGCTTGAGCACGAACTCATCTGATTTGAGCAAGGCTCAGCAGCTTGAGCCCAAGGTCTCTGGCTTGAGCAAGGGGTCACTCGCTCTGCTGTAGTCCCTCAGTCAAGGTACATATGAGAAAGCAATCAATGAACAACTAAGGTGTCACAACAAAGAATTGATGCTTCTCATCTCTCTCCCTTCCTGTCTGTCTGTCCCTATCTGTCCCTCTCTCTGTTTCTCTCTCTCTTTGTCACAAAAAGAATAAAATAAAAAAGACTAATAAGTGTGATTCTTAGAATCAATTTACTTGATTTAGGCATGGAACACAATTTTACATAGTAAAAAGTATGCATTTCAGTGAATGATCTTTCTTAATAAAAACTAAAAATTTATAAAGTTCTCTAAAGCTCATAAAATGGATCTTGAGCTCATGAAGGAGTAGAATACAAATATCCCAATAAATGTCTGTCATCCTACATCCAAATGTCATTCTAGCATAACAAGAAACCCTACTTTGTTTATAGAAGGTAAAGACATGTAAGGGACACAAACAGGCTAAGTTGCTGAGTATAACTTTCAATGGCTCCAATATTAACTTTGCTGTGTCCGTTCTTCTTTGTCAAAGGGCAAAACCTGAGAACTCCAACTCAGTGTAAATTCCGCCACTTGTAGGATAAATGGCATTGGCTACACCCACTCTTTAAAGTGCTGGGTAAGTGTTCACCCCCCCCCCCCCGAAGCTCCTGCAGTTCTCACCTTCTCCTCCACACATGGTCATCCACAGGCCACTCAGTTCAAAACTCCTCACACTGAACTCACTTTGACTCCCTCAAACCCACTGCTCTGCCTGCCTTCTCCATCCCTCCAAATGGCAACCAAGAGATGTACTCCAAGAGATGCTACAATGAATTCATGTATTTCCTGGGAGACACTTGCCTTCACTTGCCTTTGAGTGTTTAAACAGTTGGTCCACAAAAGCCTCGAAGTCTTCCTTCTCCAGCTCTCTCAACTCCATGAATTCTCCAGACTGACTTATCCTTCTGGCTTAATGGTTCATCCACCAAGGATCTTTCTATCAACCTGTTATGTCCAATATGGCAGCCACTCACCACATGTAGCTATTGAATACTGGAAATGTGACGGGTCCAAGATGAAATGATCTTAAAGGTCAAATACAGACCAAATTTCCAAGACTTAACAAAAAAAAAAAAAAAAAAAAGAACATAGAATGTTTCAGTACTAATTTTTTATACATTGATTCCGTATCATAATGATACAATTTTGGATATATTGGGTTAAGCAAAATATACCATTAAAGTTAATTTCACCAATTTCTTTTCATTTTTAAAATATGACAATCAGAAAAATTAAAATAACGTAAATAGCTCACATCATAATTTCATTGGGCTGTGTTGCTCTGACCCTTGGGACAGGGTCAGGTGCTTCTCCCACGGATTTCTTTATAGCCCCCATTCTTTTCGTTCATTTGCCCGGTGGCTTGATGATCTGCCCTGGCTCTGTTGGCTGCTAGAAGCAGGGAACCTGCACTCTCTTTCAGGATTAAATCCGTAACTGATGCATAGGAGGCACTCATATAAATTTGCAGGATGAAAACAACTACATTAAGAATCAAGACACAGGAGTCGCAGCCACCTTACTTCCTGGACCACTGTTCATAGGGGGTAAAATTAGGTTGTCGCTACCAGCCCTTCAAGTTTCATGGACTGCAATTATTGAATGTGGATGTTTAAATGAATTTCCTCATCAGATTTTTAGTTCTTTCAAAAAAATGTCTTAGTCTTTCCTTGTTATCTTCCACAGGACTTGGTAAACACTATTACCTTAAAAATCTTTATCAATTCAACAAATAGTAAGCTAGAAATATAGACTTGCTCTCAAGTTTGACAGAGTGGGCCTGATGGGGGAGAATGGACCTTCAACTTTGTCAGACTTCAATCAGGTACAAAGATGAAAGCTCTTTTCTCAAAGGGGAGAAGCTCGGGGCAGGGGCTGGGGCAAGGGTAGAGTGGGGGGCAGTAGGCAAGCTCCAAAAAGTTAAATTCTCTACAAGCCACACCACTGAGAAGCTCCCAAAGAAGCCAGTACCAAGGAATGGCTGTATTTAGAGACACATCCTCTCTCCTCTTTCCTCCTCCAGACAGTAAGGAGCAAGCAAGAAAGACCAACCCAAAGGTATCGGGTATTACCCCGAGTTGATCATCTACTTCGGTAACAGTATCTCAAGACTCCAAGTCATCTGTTCTTTGCATCAAGGTGTTTTCATAAAAAAAAATAAATCTGAAGTTATACCTATAGCAAGCCATGCACCACTAATCAATGGCTAGGTTTATTTAACAAAACATCCACTCCTAAACATGTTTGTTCCTAGGATTTGTTTTTTTCATTTAACTGGAAACTCAGTTGTCCAGTTCATCATCATTCACAGGCTTAGTCTGTTAGCTCCACCGCTGTGATAAACGGTCCCGATGGAGACTCCTGAAGTCATTAAGACCACTTGCTTTTTTCCCAGCAAGAACACAGCCATCACTCAGGATGCACAGAGCAACCTGATACTGGCCAGTCTCGTTCTAGTGAAAAGAAAGAGGCAGCGGAAAGAAGCTTTGTGGGCTCAGGTGAATGACATGAAAAGAGGCACTGTATACAAAAAGAAAAAAAAACCATAACAAACTTCTTTAATAGGCACAAAATCTATAATCACTTTTTACATTCCATTATAATCCATGCATATTTCTCTTCAGGACAGTCAACATTTTATGACTGAAAGATATATTCTGTGCGGTAGAGGAGTCAAAACTGCAAAAGCTTATTGGAAATTTTGATTTTTCTTCTTCATTTCTTTTTTCTTTTTAAATATAGCCTACCTGAAGCTTCTATTCCGGAAGCTCTCTGATCACCCCTGGAGAATTTGACATTCTTACTCTCAAAGGTTCTTGTGTTTTTCTTCTTCCCCACTGCTGGCCTCCCTGATTTTGGGATTTTGGCCATGTGTCCTTGAAGCCAATTTCTGTTTATATAATTGTTCTAATTTCTTTCTTGCAATTACTTTTTCTTTCCCTGGCTTTTTTAAATGTCAACTTTCGTTCCACTTCTTTTTCATCTCTTGCTGGAGGACGTGTCCGTCCCAGCAGGCTCCCCCGTCCCCTGTGGCAGTATTTTGCAGAGGTCCCAACGGTCATGGTGATCAGAATGTGCCTTGGCAAAGGAAGCCTCACCCAGGGCGGTGAAGCCACTGCAGGCACGACCTCACAACCTCTCCTAACTCTGCAAAGGAGGGACCCGTTTCCCAGGAGAGACAAGGGAGGACAAAGATAGCAGCATCCCCAGTCCTCAAGAACCAGGAGCAGACTGTCTTTCCTTTACATCACAATAGCTCCACACACGTAACTTCTCCCATTCTTGCCTTCCAAGAGTCTCGTCCTTAACTCTTACTCAACACAATAGGGTGAATCATCTCCAGTCTATTTTCTGTCTCACATTGTACAAAGGCACAAAGAGGAAGAAACAAATGGACTATGTTTTTGATTTTACCCTGTCTCATATCCGTTGTTGGGATCCTTGAAGAGCTCCACAAATGTTTCACTCTTACCGCTCCTATATCATTAATGATTTTACTTAGTTATATTATATGGATTTTGATTATTATTATTATTTATTATTATTATTAAGTGAGAGGTGGGGAGGCAGAGAGACAGACTCCTGCATGCAACCGGACCGGGAACCACTGAGCAAGTCTGCTCTGCCTATCTAGGGCAGTTGGTCCATTGCTTGGCAACTAAGCTATTTTAGCACCTGAGGCAAGGCCATGGTGCCATCCTCAGTGTCCCAGGGCCAACTTGCTCCAGACAAGCTATGGCTACAGCAGGGCAGAGGGGGGGGGGGGGAGGAGGGGAAGGGTGGAGAAGCAGAAGGTTACTTCTCCTGTGTGCCCTGACTAGGAATCAAACCCAGGACTTTCACAGGCCAGGCTGATGCTCTATACCACTGAGCCAACCAGCAGGGCCAATTATTTTTTTAAATTGATTTTTTTGGGTGACATTGGCTTATAAAACCACACAGAATTCAAGTGTACATATGAATAAAACATCATATACCCATTACATCATGCATACATTGCTTCAAGTAAAGACTTTCCATCTCCATTTCTTTCCCCTTTGACTACCTCCACCTACCCACACTCCCTCTCTCTCTGGCCATCACTACACTGTTCATTATGTCTATGTGTTTTATATGGTTTTTTCTTGTTTAATCCCTTCACCTTTTTTCATCAGCCCCCAAATTCCCTTCCCTCTGACAGCTGTCAGTCTGTTCCATATATCCCTGCCTCTGTTTGTATTTGGTTCATCAGTTTATTTTGTTCATTAGATTCCACATATAAGTGAAATCATATGGCATTGGTCTTTCTCTGACTGGCTTATTTCACTTAGTATAATAATTTTCAGGTCCATCCATGCTGTTGCAAAAGGTATGATTTCCTTTTTTTTTTTTTTTTAAATGTCTGAGCAGTATTCCATTGTGCATTTGTATCACAGCTTTTTTTTTTTTTTTTTTTTTTTTTCATTTTTCTGAAGCTGGAAACAGGGAGAGACAGTCAGACAGACTCCCGCATGCGCCCGACCGGGCTCCACCCGGCACGCCCGCCATGGGGCGACGCTCTGCCCACCAGGGGGCGATGCTCTGCCCATCCTGGGCGTCGCCATGTTGCAACCAGAGCCACTCTAGCGCCTGAGGCAGAGGCCACAGAGCCATCCCCAGCGCCCGGGCCATCTTTGCTCCAATGGAGCCTTGGCTGCGGAAGGGGAAGAGAGAGACAGAGAGGAAAGCGCGGCGGAGGGGTGGAGAAGCAAATGGGCGCTTCTCCTGTGTGCCCTGGCCGGGAATCAAACCCGGGTCCTCCGCACGCTAGGCCGACGCTCTACCGCTGAGCCAACCGGCCAGGGCTGTATCACAGCTTTTTAATTCACTCATCTACTGATGGGTACTTGGGCTGTTCCCAGGTCTTAGCTATTGTAAATAATGCTTCAATGAACATAAGGGTGCATATATTATTTCACATTAGTGTTTTAGTTTTATTTGGATATATTCTCAGAACTGAAATTGCTGGGTCATAAGGCAGTTCCATTTTAACTTTTTGAGGAATCTCCATACTGTTTTCCACAGTGGCTGCACCAGCCTGTACTCCCAGCAAAATTGCATGCACCAGGGTTCCCTTTTCTCCACATCGCCCCCAGTACTTGTTGTTTGTTGATTTATTGATGATACCCATTCTGACAGGTGTGAGGTGATATCTCTTTGCGGTTTTATTTTGCATTTCCCTGATGATTTTTGGCGTCAAGCACCTTTTCATGTCTATTGGCCATCTGTATGTCCTGTCTAGAAAACTGTCTATTCAGATCCTTTGCCCATTTTTAAATTGGGTTGCCTTCTTGGTATTGAATTGTATAAGTTCTTTATATATTTTTGAAATTAACCCCTTAGCAGACATATTATTGGCAAATATGTTCTCCCATTTAGTAGGTTCCCTTTGTTGATGGTTTCTTATGCTGTGCAAAAGCTTTTTAGTTTGATGTAGTCCCATTTGTTTATCTTTCTCTGTTTCACTTGTCCAAGGAGATATTTCAGCAAAAATATGGCTACAAGAAATGTCTAAAATTTTGCTGCCTATGCTTTTTTTTTGGGATTTTTATGATTTCATGACTTGTATTTAAGTCTTTAATTCATTTTTTAAGTTTATTCTTGTGTATGGTAGAAATTGGTAGTCTAGTTTCATTTTTTTTTTACATGAATCTGTCCTATTTTCCCAACACTATTTACTGAGGAGATGGTCTCTATCTCATCATACAGTATGTTCTTGCCTCTTTTGTCAAATATTAATTGACCATAAAAGCGTAGGTGTATTTCTGGGCTCTCTATTCTGTTCACTGATCTGTATGCCCATTCTTGTGCCAGTACTGTGCTGTTTTGATTACCGTGGCCTTGTAGCATAGTTTCATATTAGGTGGCATTATTCCTCCAACTTTGTTTTTCTTTCTCAATATTTCTGAGACTATCCAGGGTCTTTTGAGGTTTCATATAAAGTTATAAAATATTTGTTCTCTATCTGTGAGATATGACATTACTATTGTAATTGTCAATTGTGTTGAATCTGTAGATTGCTTGGGGTAGTGTGGATATTTTAATGATGTTTATTTTTCATATGAATTTTGACAACTTTTTAACTGGAAAAGCTTCCAGCTACAACTCTCCCCTCCCCCACACCACTGTGATAGATGGGCAAGTGGGGCTGAAAAATCAGCAGACAGGACCATGCTAGTTGTGTGTCCAAATTAGCTCTACGTCTTCAGAACTCTCAGTCTATAGTTTTTCTGGGTTTGTTTGGGTTTTATTTTTTTGCATTCAATGATTTAAACAACACTATAAGGTCATTATTAACATGCCTATGTCATAGATGAGGAAACTGCTAGACCACTTGCCCAACGTTATCTGCCTACTAAGTGTAGAGAGCCAGCATTTCAACCAGGTTTGTCAAATTCAAATCCTTAGTCTATACTTTTTTTTTAAACATCTGCTTCTTTCTTGACACACTAAAGAATAGGATTTCCAGCACAGCCTCCCCACAAATACCTGGTTTACCCACATTTCCTAGGGCCTGTCACCCCCACAAGCACCCACGTTTCCTAGGGCCTGTCACCCCCACAAGCACCCACGTTTCCTAGGGCCTGTCACCCCCACAGGCACCTGACCTTGGAACAGTTCTTCCACAGAAAGCAATAGCGTGGCCTCCCAGAGACTTCCTTTCTCCTGTGAACAGAAAATGTCCACCAAGGGACATGCCGTGCACATCGTTTTGTTTTAAACTTAAATACATGTCCCCAAGAGGTACGGCAGTGCTGTACCTCTCTCCAGGCCAAATGTTGTCAAGGGCACAGGGCAGCCAAGACCCTGGGGACACTTTCCATGCCACCTGTCCCTACCTTGCCATAGGCTGTTGGGGAACACAAATGTGTCATTCTTTACATTTCTGCTTGGAGATAGGAAAAACAAATACTCAAACTCCTTCAAAATCCTGTTTGGTGCATTTAATCTATAAACAAATGCCCCCTTATACACACACATGAGTTCGTATCAAGATCATTCATTGTGCTGTTATAAACAATAGATGGGTTCTAATCATTAACAATGCAATACACAGAGGAATGTGTAAATATGAAAAGTTTTCATATACTTTTTGAGAGAATAAGAAAGAAGAAATCTTGCTGCTGGTTAATCTAGTTATCTGCTCCTCCAGCCTCCTATGGAATTATTGGCTAGGGCAGCAGCCCCAGAAAGAAGGGATGGCTCCGTAATTCCATATGGGCAGGTTATCTGGGAGAAGGAACTCCATAAAATTAAGTCGTTTTAAAACACACATCTTACACCAATATTCTGTGTATTTATGACATTGCCAAAGGGATTCCAAGTGCATAACTTTTGTGAACTCCATAACCAAGCAGATGAAAGTAACCCTAACACACAAAGGGAATTATTTTCTATTTTGCAAATGGGCACTCTGAGATAAGACCTGAAGCAGACCCAAAGCTAAGAAATATGTCATGTTTTTGAGTTCTATATTCTGAAGCAGCATAACCATCATGTTCTAACTAACCCTTGCTGATGTTCGGAAACACATTCAACTGACATGTTTAACGATGTATTTTCATATTAACAATTTGCTTCTAACAGCTATAAATTTTAGGATCCCAGGCGCATATTATATCTGTTACCGAGGGTGAGATATGACAGAAGCACATGATGCGGCTGTGATCAGAGTGACGATGCCAGGCTTTTATTTCTCAGTCCAAATTTGTTCTTGCATGTGGCAAATTCTAGACAGCAGAACCTGGGTTAGCGTCTACTGCTGTGACATTCTAGAGTTGGGGCAACTACTGTCCTAGTTATTTTGTTTTCAACTTAAATTATTTCACAAACCGTTTTCTCTATAACCACAAAAACAATCTCCAAAACTTTCCCAGACAATCAATCAAATAATCATGATGTTGAGGAGGGATACACACCTATTGTGATGCTGTTCTTACACACCACCAGCACTAAATGAATATGTCAACAAAGGACTGTAACACCAACTCATTTATTGCTAATTATAAGTTCTGCTTTTTAATAACCCCACTGTGTCTAACACATGGTCTGTACCCTCAAGGAGCTTTCAATATTCATAACTCATCTTTGTCTTCAACAAGGCAGCTGGAAACAGCCCAGCTGAAAAGACCGATGCGTGCGCAGCAGTGCTTCTCACACTCCCAGCATGAAGAGGCTTCCCAGTGATTTACGGGGGAAAGCTGCAGCTTCTTACACTGGTTGAAGGAGGACCGCAGGATAAGCCTGTGCAGGGCTCTGGTCCATGACTAGAGTTCTCAGGCTCCGTGTGGACCTCACAACAGCCATTTGACTTGCAACTTGCGACAAGTCTTCTAAACTGTAATCATTACATTAGGTTTGGGCAAAAATGGAAGTTATTGGCCTCCCGAGTTTGAATTGTACAAACTTGGCTTTAGCTTTCATTTGGAATGTTTTCCAGGTTCCCTTTTGCACTTTTGAGTGCAAAACTGGAAGAGAATAAGGGTTTACAGAACAATTTTCCAAATTCTTATAATATTCTAGATAGCAGTTTTCAACGAGGGGTGGTTTTGCTTGTTCATACTCGTACTTATACCCAGAGGACATTTGGCAAACTCTGGAGGCATTTTGGTTGTCACAAATGGGGGTGGGGCTGCTACTGGCATCTAGTGGGTGCAGGCCAGAGATGCTGCTAAACCTCCTACAGTGCACAGGGCTGACCCTGGCACAAAGAATGCCCAGCCACTGATACTGAGAGTGCCAAGACTGAGGAACCCTGCCCTAGAAAAAGCATATGGAAAAGTGACCGAGGGGAGTTGGGAGCTAGGAGGACATGAGGTTGAGTCTGGGCTCTGCCTTTGGCATGGAAATTGAGCTTCAGTTTCTTTCTGCAAAATGAAAACTACTTTGTCCCTTGATTGTGGGTGAATTCAACGAGATAACGAATGCCAAGTACAGAGATGAGTGTGTTTCCAGCAGCCTACGGGGTGAACAACCTTGGTAGTCAAGAACCACGGCAGTGAGTATTCACCTATGGACTTCGTCATCTACAACCCTCCAGGGCTCTGACAATCACCAAGAAGGATGGGCACCATTTTCCTCAATGGAAGTACAATAGGGAGCACCGCAAACTCCCCTGCCTCTGGTCTCCGGTTCCCTGGCCTAAGCACTTGCTTAGCCCACCTGCTGCTTGCCTTTGCTTCTGACATGGCTTCACTTTTCATCTGTGCTTTAGGAACTGCCAAAGCAAATCTGTCCTCTCCATCATCATTCTGAACCCAATTTGCATCACCTTCCTCTACAAAGTCTTTCTGACTGGTCTCAGTATTCAGCCGCCTAACTTCATGATGGAGCCCACCCTGTGTGCTTTACCAGTACTTTCAAACTGTGTTAGTTTCATGTCAGATGTCTTCTGT
Source organism: Saccopteryx leptura (assembly GCF_036850995.1). Classification (NCBI taxonomy): domain Eukaryota; kingdom Metazoa; phylum Chordata; class Mammalia; order Chiroptera; family Emballonuridae; genus Saccopteryx; species Saccopteryx leptura. Next base: position 6,099,834 of record NC_089516.1, on the reverse strand, counting down.
AAGTGTACTGTATGTATTTTTACCCTTGCTCAATCAGTTATCAGGCTCCTAAAACACAGACTTTGTGGTTCTTATTCTGGAGCAGCCTTCCTTAAGGTGGGATGTGGTTTGTTACAGAGACTAGTTTCTCCCCAGGTGCTGACAAGGCCATGTCTGCCAAGCTCCCATTCTCATAGCCAGGAAGGTCATGTTCACACCTGGCTACCCACGGGGACATGGAAAGGTATGCTGAGGAGAATGTCTGTGAAGGTCCACGTGCTGATCTGAGTGCTATATTGGGAGAATGACAGCTCTTAAAATGGGGAACACAGAAGAAAATAACAACAGGAGAAGCAGGCCTTGAATTAGGGTATTTGTAAGTATCTAGTTGAACACATTAGATACTCAATAAATATTTGTTGCTATAATGGGTTGATAGATGGATGGATGAATGGATGGATGGATGGATGGATGGATGGATGGATGAACACACATATGAAAGGAATAACCAATGAAGGGCTTAGAAGCCTAAAATCAGGTTCCTGAATGTGTTTATAGTAGCAACAGGGAGATAGTGAAAGATTTTAATGAGAAAAAAACCTATTTAAGCTGTCAGAAGTAGAAGACACATATAACAGCTTCAGGGAGGGACATCTGAATGAAGACCGTATTAACTCAGCTTCATCCTTTCATACCAGGTCTCAGGAAAATGTAATTATATTTTCCCAAAGAAATTTAAGACAGTTTTTTTTCCCCAGTGGTTTGTATCCTATTTGAAATAAACACAAATTATTATAACAATACTAGAATTAAAGTGACATATTTATGATCATTCACAAATGTAATTAATTCATGTTTAGTATGTTTGAGCTTAGTCACAAAGACTACAGGCCATTCTATCTTTTTTTTTGCTGGAAGAAAAACAACATTGTTATTATAGCCAATCAACAATGTTAATGAATAATTCATGTTTTCCTATGCAAGTGCAATTTAATGGATGGGGTAATACAGAGGTAAGAGTTGAATTTTAAGTACTCCTGAATGTGGGCTCATCATAAAGTCATCAATTTATGATGAAAAAAATGACATATTGATCATTTGTTAGATGGTTATTACATGGAGGAAAACAAATAAAGAATATATAGATGTTACCACAATTTCAAATTGTGTTTAAACAGAAAGACAGCCTAAGAATCCTACCTGCTCAGAGATAATCATTTTTACTAGTCATTAAGTCACTCTGCAGGGAATGTTTTTTTTCTTACCAATGCATTGGTTTTAACTGTGGCTCCACTGCAATTGGCTCCTAATTGCATTTTGCACCAGTGTTATCTTTGTATATAGAAGTATAGCATTGATACTTGCAAACCTGGTATCTTGGATCACAGCTTTCCCTTTAAAAAGTGTTTATACCTGTCAATTTAGCTGATCCTGACTGTCAGAACAAAAGGGTCAATTATTAGCATATCCATTTTGGAGATAATGAACTGACTTGTCCCAGGCTAAACAGCTGATAGTATTTGTCTGCAAGAGTGTTAGTCTTCTCGTCATTACGTGTTAACTATCTAAGAGAACAGACTCCCAATAAATAGGTGAAACATTTGGAGACATTTTTATTTAATAGATAACTTTCTATTTCTCTGCATAGGGTGTCAAATTATAAGAAAACTGTGGATAATTTATTTGAAATAACTTCAAAAATTTTCTACTTCTCATTAGTCTCATTTTAAGGTTGACTTTGAAACACTCATCACCTTGAGTATGCACCGCTGCTTAGTTTCCAGAAGGTAATTACAAAAGCCAGTCTACCTCAACCTGAAAAATCAAGACCTCTGGGAGTAAGATTTTTTTCCTGGAGAAATATCGTTTGCAAGATAGTTTTTAAAAAGGAAGGAAGAAAGGGAAGGAAAGAAAGAAGGAAGCAGGGAGGGAGGGAGGGAAGGAGAGAGGAAGGAAGGAAGGAAGAAAAGGAGGAAGGGAGGAAGGGAGGGAAGGAAGGATGGAGGGAGGGAGGAAAAGTATATTTATGTTAGTTCCAAATATCCAAACTTTTAAGCTCTACTTTCCAATGGCCCAGAGATCACTGCCATTCTAGGTCTGGAACACTGTACCCAATGTCTAGGTCATTCTAAGAAAAAAACATGGCTCAATTTAGTTTTAATGTGGCAAAGAACCATGTTTTTCCAAAATCACTTGTAAAATTGACATTTTTTCAAGGAATCAAGGCACACTGTCAAACCCCTCCCCCAATTGTGGCCACACTATTTTATCAACCTGTAGCAGAGAACTTCGATTCGATCATACTCACGTCTAGTGTGTCCTAAACAATGTGAAACCAGGAGGGTAAATGCATATTTATAACTTACCTTTCCTTGTAAGATCAAGGAGGGCTTTCAGGATATTTCATTCTCTACTATAAACATCACTCTAGGAATTTCTGTATGGCTTTCAGGGGAATAAAAAAGCATATGCCTGTCTGGTCCTGGGTGTCAAGGTGACTCATGCTTGGGGTCTCTTAGTAACAGGGTGATGATGTGCATAGACTATTCTCTTCACTTGGGTTCCATGTGGGGCTTGTCTGTCACTTGTAAACCGCAAGTAATATACACACCATGAGGAGGTATTTCTGAAAGTTAAATAACTTCACCCAAATGAACAGTTTCCTTTCTGTAAGAACTTCCACCAACCTGATTCTACACAGGACCCGAGAACAGACATATTCAGCTTTGGGCCTCAGGAGACTTCATTCTCCCTTCAGGGCCGTCTGAATAATGGCAACAGCAACTTGGGATAGATACTTCCTTACACTTCCCTTTGATAAATCTCCATTTTACGCAATTTTGCTGTTAGTTTTTGCTGCCTTTGCCTGATACCATTTTTCTGTGTGTTCAGTTCAAAAACACTTCCTTTTCAAAAGCATAATTGGTTCCAGTACTTTGATAGCATTTCAACTAGTACAGCTGGAACCCCATTTATTTATTCCTAAAAAAAATTACATGCTTGTTGAAAATAAAGTGAGGCAAATGCTCCTTTAATTCACTCAATACCCTGAGATAAAATTCATACCCATCCCAAAGGCAAATATGACACAAGGGGGTAACTCTAGCATACATCATATTTCTGACTAATTCTCCAAAATTCACTAATTCACATCTCCACTCATTTTATTTTGACCTTTCAATGATCAAATCTAATTGTCATTTGTTACTCGATGTTTTGCACAAATGGACCTTCTCATAAGGAAATGAGGAAAGTAATTAGTATATTTTAGTACACTAGAATAGAAGTAAATTAGAAAGTGGCATCATGTGACTGTGATGAACACAAAGGACTCATCTGTTCTACTTCAGATCTCATTTTTAGGGTAGTTCTAATTAGTGTCAATTTCAACCCTTTGCCCACCATAAAATCAAATCCTTCCATGAGACATTACACATGGAAGGAATCTTATGTAGAGGAGTAGGCATATTTTCCCTTCCCTTTGTTTGCGTTAAATTGGAACAGATTAACTTAACATTGCATGAAAATAAGTGAACTGTCATCTTAATTAAAAGATAGTAGCGCTATATCTTTGGGCTGAATCTCAACAAGCACTTTTCATTTCTTAAAAGTAAAACTGATCATTTTTCCTGATGGCTCATGAACTAGAATTTTATCTTAATCCATTTTGATTGTCAGACAGGGCACGGCTGCACTGTGAATCAGCGACACCATGTGCCAGTGAAACCTTAGCATTCTGACAATTTCACAGCACTGAGGCTTGTCCAACAGGGATAGCCAGTTAAAATGTCAATCAGAGTAGTCTTCTGCCACTAAAATGTGAAGGAACGATTGTCAGGACATGAACACTTATTTAGTAGACACCACAAAGTACTGTACTTTATCAAAAGACTATGAGTTTGATTCTTTGAGCCTTTTAGCCCAAGGCAAAATGCAGTCTTCAGCTAAAACAGAAACTATGCTGGAAATTGATTAACAAGCTAGATTACATACCACATATTGGCCTGGTACAATGCAGTAGGTTGGAGGCAAAACTCTCTTGTAGTTACTTGAATTGGCCAAGGTCTGTGCATGCAAACTGCTTTTTTTTTTTTTAAAGAATATAAACCCCATGGTTAGCCTAGGAGTCTGCCCACTGATGTCCCCAACAACTACCTTAGGGCTGGCTGCATAATTAGTATTTCTGAGCAAGCAATCAAGCATGCATCCATGTAGCAGGCACTCATAAAAGTTTCTATAGCAACACACACACACACACACACATGCACACACACAATTCTCCCCATTTTTGGAGACAGATGCAATTGTAAGTGCAGGAACAGAGAGAGACGGTTCAAATATATCAACACATAAAAAAACATTTTGATGCTCCTTAAATGTATTCTACCTTTCCCAAGATGCACACCAAGTTACTTCTTGTTCAACGCCAGCCATTCCTTTCCTGGCTATTTCTTTAGGAAGAAGCAAACAGCTCTGCAAAGTGCTTTAGCACTCATTGCATATTCCTTAAGCGTGAGCTTTAGGTGGTTACAAGATTTGATTCCTGTGAGCTCTCTTTTCTGGCTTTCTGCCTCTGTGATATGAGGACTACAGGCATTCAAAATGGAAGTTCTTTTTCTTGTTAAGTTCTAAAGAAACTGATGTGTTTTTAGAGATCACAGAAAAGAAGAATAACAACAGATCACAAGAAAAGAAAAAAAAAACTTTCGGGAGAGATGGAAATCAAAAAGAAAAACAGGAAAGTCTCAGGCCTGCCTAGTGAAGACCATAGCTGCATTTGAGGAAACAAAAGAGTCTCTTAATCACACGGCGGAAAAGTAGGGTTCTTACTTTTTGTTGTTCACTGAAGGCACTTCTGGGGGGAACAAAACAACACTGAGAAATGTATTAGCTCTGATTTTTCCTGGCTAAACATTTTGTTTGCCTGTTTAATCTCACAGGCATTTCTGAGAATGCAAACCAAAAAGGCTTATTCTCAGAAAAAGGGTTATATTCCCAGTTGGAAAGCTTCCTTTCTATTAATGAGATTTACACAAATAAATCCAAAAATACTAATACTGGAACTATGCTTTCATCATTCTTCCTTCCCTTCTTCCCCACCTTTTCCAGTCCCGGCCTCCATCTTCTCTAGAAATCAAAGTCCAAAAAGTCCCATGTAGAACTAATTTCAAAGTGTTTTCTAGATACTACGACCTTTTAGGAAATAAACACAACTGTACACTGGTCTTTCTCCAGAGAAAGAAGGAGGTCATGGTGCAGGGAAGTTGATGGCTAAACTGAGGTATGAAACCCTGGGTTCTTGTCCAACAGTGAAAGATATCTACACTTTGTATCCTTTCTGCTTTTCCAAACAGATGCGGCAAGAATGATCTTCTTGTCAGAAGGAATTCTTTACACTGAATATGACCCTCCTCACTTTGGCTAGTTTTCAATGATAACAACCTGTGATAACCCTGCCTTGTGGGCCCTGCATGAATTGCTGTCTATCCCTTCATTTAATCAAAGCTCATGAATCTTCCAAGTCAACACATATTAGACCTGGGTCTTCAAATATCAAAAGTACACATCAACAATGATTCACTTGAACTCATAAAACCTAACTGAAAATCCAACAAAGTATTTTTTTTGAGGGACAGAGAGGTCAGTGAAAAGCCAGGTATTTTTTAAAGAATGGCCTGGCACATTCATTTAGGGTTTGGAAAGGCTTTTGTTCTAGACTGTTTCATAATAAAATTCAACCTCACTTACATTGTATGTCACCAATACATTCAGACCTAGTCACTGAGGTGTGAGGTATGAGCCATGTGGCTACTAGGACATGAGCCCATCAGGGAAAACACAATCAGGACCATTTCATCTGGTCCTTCCCTTCAATCACCACTGAGTCTAAGAGTGGAAACAATTCCTAGCTTGGGATTATATAATTTCTCCAAACCATAGGCATTGTGTTATGCCTATAAGGTACATTATGGGCACATTGGCAAAGAAATAAGCACTTACTTCTCCTGGCCTCGCTTGCTTGCCACCAGAGTTGGTGTAGACAGGCTTCTCATGATAGAATGAAAGTCAGAGTACTTGACATAGTCCTTCTAACCTTAGATTCCTCAGGTTATATCTTGTATTTTGTCAGAGGACATTGCTTAAAGAAACTGCCGTCTATATATACTCAAAATACACTCCAACTACTGGGAAATATGTTGTTTACTTAATGAAATGTGTTATTACCTACAGCGGAGGATGTAGTGAACAGATGTTGACCTTAACTCCCACGTGGGGTAATGTGAAGCAGGACCTCCACCTCCTGGGTTTCACTTCTCTTTTCATTTGGGCTCCACTCCTACTTGAAATGAACATCCCTATTTATTTTTAGTCTCAGTGTAGCACAGTTGCATTTAACTCACCTGTCATTCTTATATAATCCACTAAAAAATTATCTCTTAATTAGATTAGGGAAATAATTACAACTATGCCCATAATTGCTGAAAATAAACATTTTCTAAAAATGGCAAGTTGGGCCCTGGCCAGTTAGCTCAGCGGTAGAGCGTTGGCCTGGCGTGCGGGGGACCCAGGTTCGATTCCCGGCCAGGGCACATAGGAGAAGTGCCCATTTGCTTCTCCACCCCCCCTCCTTCCTCTCTCTCTCTTCCCCTCCCGCAGCCAAGGCTCCATTGGAGCAAAGATGGCCCGGGCACTGGAGATGGCTCCTTGGCCTCTGCCCCAGGCGCTAGAGTGGCTCTGGTCGTGGCAGAGCGACGCCCCGGAGGGGCAGAGCATCGCCCCCTGGTGGGCAGAGCGTCGCCCCTGGTGGGCGTGCCGGGTGGATCCCGGTCGGGCGCATGCGGGAGTCTGTCTGACTGTCTCTCCCCGTTTCCAGCTTCAGAAAAATACAAAAAAATAAAAAATGGCAAGTTGTTCTTCCAGGAGACATTCAGCTGCATGGAGCCCACCCTTGTTGTCAGGTACACACATGATTTTGAGGACTCAGGTTGGAGTGGCAAAGGAACAACAGTAAAGCTCTCTTGTTGATCAAAGAAAAACAATTTTTGGTGGGTAAAAAGAAGCCATTCCTTGCAGGATAAAAGGACCCGTGCCACGACCCTGCCAGTGGGCGCAGCACTGTCCACCAAGCTATACAACAAGGAGATGTCCAAATAGAGTGGTCTCCCCACTTTTCTGTCTCACGTGTCTTTTAAGTTGCTTTGATGCAGTCTAGGTGCTCTTGGGGAAAGCATGTGACCCAGAGGGAAGGGTCAGCGAGTGAATACTCTGTCTTTCACCCTTCAGAAGGACAAGTCCAAGGTAAGTTCAACACCAGGAGTCAGCAAACTCTTCCAGTACTGAGCCAGGTATTTTTAAGTACTGTTAAGATATTTTAGGCCATTACAATGTCTGTCACAACATGTAAACAAAGGGGTATGTGTCAATCAAATTCTACAAAAACAGGCCGGTTTGGGCCTTCAGGATATAGTTTGTTGACCTCTGTTCCACATCATTTCTTAGAAATTCCCCAGTGGGTTTGAGCTCCAGATGCCCACACTGCTAACCTATACAATTTTTTGTTTTGTTTTGATTTTCTTCCTTCCCTCTCTCATTTTTCCTACATCCTCAGTCCTGCTTCCTGGAATCACCCCAAACAAATTACCTGCCCTCACATCCTTATCTCATGGAGCAGGCACAGACATGCACTCACAATTTGTTGACAGAAATAACGAAGGAAGCACGCATGAGAAAATGTGACCGCTGCACAGTGGCTTTGCTGCCCTGGGATGAATGGATGCTTGCTAGAAGATGACAATGAAACTGAAACAGCAACATCAGGGTCAGGATTTATTCTAGTATTAGACTAAATGGCCATCAGCATTATATTCTGTGTCTCATAACCATCATTTATTTAAGGGAAAAATACTGCAGAGGAACATATGTGGCTCATGTAGGGCTACAAACTAGGGAGCAGGGGGCTGGCAGGTACATCAGTGTTGGTGAAATGGCCTCTAGGCTGATTATGAATCATTGTGAACTGTTTTCCAAACAGCCCTTCTAGAAGACTCTACTAAGATATGTTCTATGAATACTCTCAGGATTTAGTAAATAAACAGTGACAAGAGGAAGCATCCCTGCTCAAAACAAGGGAGCCGTGAGATGGTAGACTCAAAGGAAGGTTCCTAATGCCTTCTCCAATCTTTCCCTCAGTTCATCAAATTCTTGAGAATTCCATTTTTTCACCTGTTACTCATGGATGGAGAGTGCTTTGGGGTTTGGTCCTGCCAACTGTCTCATAGGCTTGGATTTTAACAGTTCATTCTATACCAGAAAACAAAATTCTGCTAAATTTTCAGATGCTGCTATATCTCGCTTCAAGAGTCATGTTTGAATGAATGGGCGAATGAATGAATGAGTGCATGAAATAATGTTAGGATATGGTTCTGAACTTGATCGGGTGGGAAACTCAAACATCTGCAACCTGCCCCCTGGTCCTTGACATTAAAGTCACTCAAAACTGACTCTGAGGTCTGACAACCTAACCAAAGAACTCACGGCCCTATTTTCACCTTTTCTGCTCCTACCAACAAAATCAAGGATACTTCTGCAGTATTATTAGGTAACATTTTACTGCTTTTAAGAAAACATCAAATAGGGCATTTTTTCAAACTAAATTCCTTATATAAACTACCAACTTAAAAGGTAATTTTAAAAATCCAAAACCAAACCAAACCAAACCAAATACAAACAAAAAAACAGCCTTGCCATTCTATTATGAACACACATCCTCTGCAGCTCCTTTGTTTTACAAGTGTATCTACTTTTTTCAAAAAGTAGAGAGAACATCTTACTGTGTGGGCAGTTGCCAATGCCTAATTTTGTCCTTTATTTGATTAATTTGTTCTTCCCACTGCAGGGAGTTTTGAAAAGGCACCGGCAATAAACTAAAAGCTGATACTGAGTTACAAAACTCAGCATAACCATTCACCTGCTTCCAGGCTACTCAACTTTAAGCAACATTGAAAAATACATGCTTGGTTTTTCTTTAAGTAGTGAGAGTCACGTTATATAATTATACTCTTTGAACATTCTACTCTACCACTGGTAGTCAAAATCAAAAGGAACAATAATTAGACCCATGCTGGCTAGAAGCCTGGGCTTGCCATTTGGAGCTCCAGGTCAGCAACCATCAAGCATTCATCCTGTCTGACCAGACAGCCTGGGCACCTGGATCGGCAGTTTGGAGGTGGTAATTCACCCAACTACAGGAAGCTCTCACAGTAGTATACTTTTAGAACTAGCAATTTTAGCCCCATCTGTGGTCATTTCCAAGTGATTTAACGGAGCTGAATAATGGGCCTGCTTGAACATTTATGAGTGGACATAAAAGGTTACGACAATTTCACAGAACAAAGCGAATACTGATATTAAAAATAGGTTTGGATTTTAACTGATATTCCACTTCTGTGACATTCTTTCTTTTTATTTTTGTATATTTTCCTTCAGAAAGAGATGGGAATGGCTGACACAGAACAGAGGAAGGGAGGCTCAGGCTCCTGACAGTGAAGACCACTGCCAACGATGGGAAATTGAAATTTTCTTGTTGCAACAGCTTTTTTGACTAATGATGACTAAGTATCTGAATCATTTGTCCTTGTTCTCTTGGTCTAGTCATTTAAAAAAAAATATGTCAAGCGAGGACTTTTGGCCATGAATATGTTGGCGGTATTAAATAAAAGTCATTTCATAACTTACAATGCAATGCATGACAAAAGATATATCTCCATCCGAATATCACATTTTGATTATGAGGTAAATAAAATTAGTTTTGAAAAACTGTTAAAATGGACTCTCATCGCGTCGGCCTGGCGTGCAGGAGTCCCGGGTTCGATTCCCGGCCAGGGCACACAGGAGAAGCGCCCATCTGCTTCTCCACCCCTCCCCCTCTCCTTCCTCTCTGTCTCTCTCTTCCCCTCCTGCAGCTAAGGCTCCATTAGAGCAAAGTTGGTCCGGGCACTGAGGATGGCTCTGTGGCCTCTGCCTCAGGCGCTAGAGTGGCTCTGCTTGCAACAGAGCAACAGCCCAGATGGGCAGAGCATCGCTCCCTGGTGGGCATGCCGGGTGGATTCCGGTTGGGCACATGCGGGAGTCTGTTTCACTGCCTCCCCGTTTCCAACTTCAGAAAAAAAAAAAAGTACTCTCATCAAGGAATAGCATTGTAAATGGGAGATTTAAGGTTTAAAAAAGCTATTTTTAATTGTTCTGTGAAGATAAAGACCTTCTCCAGTGAAGGTCACTTTTTAGAAATGGCAGCCTTTATTGGTCTTGGGTTTGAATTTGGGTGCTGATTTAGGTTGACATAGTTATCCTTATAGACGAGGTGAAAGGACTCAGCACGAGACTGTTCTGCTTAGATAATTAAATGGTATCAGTCTTGACAGTCCACACAGTGCCTTGTGCTATAACCACTGGAGGATGAGAGAAGGCTGCTAGGAAAAGGGAAGAGAAAGAACAGAGTTGCTAGTGGCAACAGTTCAAGGAGAGTATGGCCAACGGATCCAGAAAACAGAAGAAAGTAAGCAGTGATGACAAGGAGGAGAACTTATTCAGTATGGAAAGATTTGTTACCCAGATAAGAATGGAAAAGAGGAAAGTAAATTCACACACACACACACACACACACACACACACACACACACACATACCACTGAGGGTAGTAATAGTGGAAAGCTCCAAGGGAAACAGAATTTGAAAAAAAGGATTTTGTATTATAAACTGACAGTGAACATTCTGAAAACTTTAAAGACAAATGTTACATATTTAAATAGATACTTTCCTTGTTTCTATCTTGTGAGGGTATTTTTATATACAGAGAAATAGACAAAAATTTCAAATATGTATGCCAATTTTGCACCTTTCCTTGAAGGCCACACACAACATCCCCTTCCTCCCTTACCAATTACACAGTGCTTTCCAAAAGTCACCTCGTTAACATAATAAGAGACACCTTCTTCTCTCTCATCATTAAGTGTTTTAGGCACTCTTTCTTAGAAATGGGGACAAAGACCAAATAAATATTTCTTATTATAAATCACAACATTACAATAGGTTTCACTGAAAAGAGTCAATTTGAGCAGAGACTTGAAGGAGGACATGGATTGAACCAAGCAGGGAAAGAAGTTCAGGCCCAGTGGAGCAGCCAGGAAACAGACCCCAGGGCAGAGGCCTGCTGGGCATGTCCAAGGTCAGTGTGTTCAAAATGGAGCGAGCAGGAAGTGATTTAACAGCCCAGTTCTTGGAAGGCCTATGGATGTTGGCTTTGCTCTGTGTAAAGAAGGGAGCCACTGGCTTAAGGAACCGTCTAGACCTTAAGGGGGTCTCAAACTCGCGGCCCACGGGCCGCATGTGGCCCGCCGAACAATTCTGTGCGGCCCGCAGACTAATCCACAAAGTTCAAAATATTTTGGATAAAATTAAGTAAGCCTAGGGGCCTACTTGTATTTTTCATTTCTCTAGCATCCTAGCTAGATATTAGCTTAGTTAACAGCAGTTGTGATGCGAACTACAGTTTCTGGTCGTTTTGTGACACTGAGTAAACTGCATGTACGATTGTGCTTGTTGTACTGATTTTTTTTTTTGTTTTCAACTGCAGTGAGAAAAGTGTTGCGTAAGAGTTGCCTTTTGTAGACCTAGTGCGGCCCGCCGAACGGCTGTGATCTTGCTCTGCGGCCCACATGCTGAGTTGAGTTTGAGACCCCTGGTCTAGACATTACAGCTCTCCTTTACATGGACCAATTTCACAGGATTGAGCCCAAACCAAAGGTAGATATTTTCATTGACTTGGTGGTAATTATTCAGGATAAAAAAGCCCCCCTAGAACATTCTACTTTAATTCTATAGAGATGCTTGTTGCTTTCTAATAGCCACCTTCCTTTCTTCCTTACTAAAATAATCCCTGTTTTTTTCAGTGTCAGCATGTGCACCTACAAAACTGCACTGTCAGCTTTGTAACTTGTTGAGGCCACGAAAGCAAGTTCTGGCCAGTGAGATGGCAGTGGAAGTGCTGAGTGGGACTTCTAGGAAATTTGCTTAAAGCTGCGAAATGCGCCCCTTGCATCTCTGCCTTCCTAAGCTCTGGGATACAGAGGTCAATGCTGTGGGCTCAATGATCATCCTGAAACTTAAGATTGGCAGCAATTCACTCCAATGACGGAATGAAAGGTAGAAGGAGTATGGGTCCTTTGGTGACTGTGCAGTGTCCATCCAAGCCCTTTCCAATCAAAACAAACTTCAGACTTCTTTTATAGGAGAGATAAACTTTTATCTATTTACACTACTATTTATTATTATTATAATTATTTATTACATGTAATGGAACATAATTCTAACAGAGAGAACTAGGATGTTTTAGTCTTATGTCTTTTCTTCTGTTAGCTTTTCTTTTATGCTTTAAAAATCATTATTTCTTAGGCTTTTAAATAATCTATCCCTCTCTCCACAAATTAGTACCACAAATTTAGCAACTCTTTTCACAGGGAAAAAGAGAGTCAGTTCAAATAAACAGCACTGCTTATAATTAAGAGTATCTTGAGTAGTAGACCAGGAAGACAGAACCCAAGTCTAAGACTACAGACCAATTGGCTGAACCAATCATAGACAGAGAGTGTAGTATCTCCATACTGTACACAGGGTGCCTGTAGACTGGCTCTAAACATGGTTGGCTCAAATGGATGCACCAAGGAGAATTAGAAATTCCCATTGGATTGGAACACTGTGTATTTCACCATGTTATGAAAGAATGACTTAATCTAAAATTCTTCTCATTTTTATTCCTCTTAAAACATGCAAATGGGTTCAAATTTCAGAACTATAGAGAATAATAATAAGTATCACATTATTGTGACAAACATTAACTATATTGTAATAAAAATGACAAACTTATCTTTAGTTCAGGCACGACACACAAGAGGTGCTTAATAAATGCTCATTTGAGATTTCATTATTATAGCTCCAACTGATGTCCTCCATGCCCCTTTTATTTCATTAGTCAAAATATCAAATAAAATCTGGTACTTTTCACAGTGCTATGAGAATCAGAGCAAGTAACAGGTATGGAAGCCCTTCAGCTCGGCACTTTTCAACTGGTGTGCTACAAGACTTTTTGAAACATGCAATACCTGACTATTTAGTCAGGGGCACTGACCTTTTTTCCCTTAGATTGTCAAAGAAAAATATGACAATAGCCAACACAACAATAGCCATTGGTGTGAATGCCCTGTCTTGAAGCATAAATATATAGCTCATATAATAGAGTTGCATCTTATTGGTCACATTGAACAATAAGGTTGCATCTGATTGGCTAATTCTTGGTACCAGAAATCTTCATATACAAGTATAGGCACCTGAGCTTTTAAAAAGTCACTTAGGAGGAAAAAGTAGGTAATTACTACTACTATTATTATTTTGGTAAAGCAAAATTATACCTATTTTTTGTCAGATCAGCAAAAAATATTTTTTTTTGGTGTGTTGCAGAATTTTAGTAATTAGTTTAAGACTGCTATGAAATGGAAAAGGTTGAAAATCACTGCTTTAGATAAATAAAAAGCATTCTTATTAGTAGTTGCATGATTTGTGTCAGTATTATATTTGTTACATTATTTTAAGAAAAATATTTATGGTTCATTCTCCAGGTCTAGCCATTCTGAAAATATAATTGGAATTACTAAGCAATGGCATTATCTTTTATTTTGAAGGCATTTAACTTCCAAAGAAATTTCAGATGTATTACTGTCTCAAAATCAACAATATTGATGTAATAGAACAATTAAAAAGGCTTCTCTTGCTGAACACTTGAGGACAGTGAGGAGCAAAAGTTTGAGCAACTTGTCCAAAGTTACCCACGTGGAAATGAGGAGGAAAGCTTTAGATGTGATTGTTTTAACTGCTAAATCTAGTCTTTGTTTTATGCCATGGTTTTTCTCTCCAAACCATTTCTCAGAGAGCAGATAGATGACTGGAATCAGTTTGGTTAAAGGTAATGTGAAAATCCCTTCATTCAGAATTTCAAATAGCATGGTCCACCCTTGGATCTCTGCATGTATGACCAGATCAACGAGGTATGAAATAAGAGTGTTGATTTCTTACAGTAAAGGTGCCTAGCCATCACAGAGTCAGATTTCAAAGCAGGGGTGGAATGTTCAAGCAAGGTCTTAAGCACCCAACCAGAAAAAATGTTACTCTAAACCTACTCAACAGGGAGAGATAGGTGGGGTGTATATTGGGCCAGTAGCCCCATGCAATGGGAAAAGACCAACATGTGATCAGCTCTGTCTTCACACACTTATTTTGTCAGGAGATGTTTAATTTCCAGCATATCACTTAACCTGAAATCAAACAAACATTTTAGTACAGAAAATAGAAGCACCTTCATTTCAGTATGTGTGACCTATGATCCTTATCTTTCTATGAGGACAACAATTATTTCTATTAGTCTTTCTCACATGAGAAACAAGCAAACCCATTTGCCTGGATAATTTAATATTTCTTAGGCATATGCTAGGAATATTATTTTTGTTCCAGCCAAACATTTCTTAACTCAATCAATGACAGAAATAATAAAATTTGCAAGGAGTAAAGCTGTACACATTGGTTAATTTTCCTAGTCTACATTGTGCATTTCAGCAGTTTATTTGAAAAAAAGGAGCTCATTGTATTTACTGAAGTGTTCCTGGGCCAAGAATTAGGTAGTTTGTACTTTTATTAATTCAAATCCTGTGATCTCCTTAATGATCAATAAAATGAATTCTAAAGAATATATTTCTATTCTTTCCAACTCTAAATGCAGTTATCCTTGAGAAAAAGGACAAATATCTCACAAATGCATAGATCATTTCATTTATCAGAAGCAGTAACTCTCAATTAATAAATTTTAAGAGAAGCTAGTTTTCTTTGGACATAACAAGACACTTCCACTTTGATTAAGTGAGTATACAACATTCTATCATTCTCTAGATGTACACAGTCAACGAATCTAAAGAAAGATTTAAGCAATATTTGCAGCATATAATTAATTACCATTCTATAAATATCACCTTTGTAAAAGAAGGACTGTTACCACTCACGACACCTAAATCCAAATTCTTTGTTCCCAGAAAAGTTGTAAGTGGGATTCTTGTTGAGAGGACAGCTCTACATTGTGAAAGTAGAACTGGAAAGCCATACTACATTTAGTCTGATGAAATAGAAGAAAAGGAAACATAGTGAAAATTAAGGAAATTTAGCAGAGGGAGAATGCTTATTTTTGGTAACAGCTGGAAATAAGCATGTGTCATGACTTGTCTTTGTTCCTCCAGACAGGATCTAAGCAGGAACCTGTGCAGATTATAATTTACATATTTATCCATATAGAAGTACACAGAACTGGGCCCTGGATCCATGATGCCGATAGGCTGTAAAATGATTAGCTAACCACTCAGGACCCAGGAGCATCCGTCTAAGACATATTACCCCGCTGCACTGTAAAAGGCTGTGAAACACTGGACTTGACTTCCTCTGAGAGCAGAGATGGATTTCACTTCCATTCGCTTTTCTACATCATTTCAAATTGTGTTGACTAAAAGGAATGCACCACAGAAGGTGTAGAAAATGTGATTCTAGGGGGAAGAAAAAAGGTTCTGCACAGTTTGTACCTCATTGTAGTGGAGCTTGGTGTGACTCAGCCAAGTTGCAGGAGAGGACAGGCTGTTCTGGGCAGGCTGCTTGTGAATTTCCTATTCTTACTTAAAATTCATTTTTAAGTTGTCTAGGGCCGCTCTTCATTACCTTAGACCAGTGGTTCTCAACCAGGGTGACCTTGCCTTTTAGGGGACACTGGCAATATCTGGAAACATTTTTGGTTGTCACTACTGGCAAGTGGAGGGAAGTGCTGCTGACAGCTAGATTCAAGGCTAGGGAGTTTGTAAAACATCCTACCATGCCCAGGGCAGCTCCCTGGAACAAAGGGTCATCTGGTCCCAAAACGTCAATAGCGTCACGGCTGAGAAAGTCTGCCTCGGTCATCCATGCTGCCCCTCTCTTGACTTTTTTTTATCATTGATTTGGAACTGGAGTATTAATTTAGTGATTTTAAACAACAAGAGTCTAGTCCAGTGAATTCCTCAGATCTGCTCTTGGGCTGTCTTCCCAGTGTTCACACTCCCAGGTGCCATGCTGGGCTGGCGGCTGAGAGTTCCCTACTGCATTTCTCTGTCGGAGCATTCTGACCACACTGGACAGAGAAAACTCGGCAGTGCAAGACCGCTCCATGCTCCTCACTGCGTTAAGGATTCATGTCTTCCAGGCACTAATGCCAGCAGTGCTCCCTGTCATGGTGCTACCGTGTCAGGCATTTCCACATGTCCCAAAAAGAAGCAGAACCGCCCCCGGTAAGGGACCACCTGACCGTCTCCTTCCTGTCCACCATTGTGTGGTGCAGAAATTCCATCTAAGGGCTTTGGAAACCAACTCTTATGTATCAGCTTCAGCCTTGTTGTTTATCAGCTTCTGATGTGAAGAATGCTTATTTCCTATTCTGAGCACTCAAAGCACCTCAGATTCCCTCAAAATGTGTACTGTAGACAATGTTTTTCAACATTTCAATATTGTCACCATTGCAAGAGGCTACTGATGAATGGAATGCAAAATCACTACAGTAGGTGGTGGCTAGCATTTAAATCAATAAATAGAATAAAATACCAAATATCAGTATTCATCACACATACTGCCTACAAATATTGTTTAGTTCAATTTTGATCATTTGATAAAGCTGTACATACATTTATGTGTGCCCTGCAATGTACTGTAAAATGTATATCTAAGCCCTTGTCTCCATTCTCCATCCAGTTTCTGAAATAATCAGAGCCTATGATTTCTCTCTCTCTTCCTAAAACTCACAAACCCAAGTCATATTTTATAAAAATCCCATTCTGTTGAAGAACCCTTGTAATAAAGCACCATTTTTTAAAAAAGAGATGCCATTTTATTATTTTTTATTTATTTTATTTTTCTATTTTTCTGAAGTGAGAAGCAGGAAGGCAGAGACAGACTCCCGCATGTGCCTGACTAGGATCCACCCGGCAAGCCCACCAGAGGGCGATGCTCTGCCCATCTGGGGCATTGCTCTGTTGCAACCAGAGCCATTCTAGTGCCTGAGGTGGAGGCCATAGAGCTGTCCTCAGCACCCGGGCCAGCCAACTTTGCTCCAATGGAGCCTGACTGAGGGAGGGGAAAAGAGACAGAGAGGAAGGAGAGGGGGAAGGATGGAGAAGCAGATGGGCACTTGTCTTGTGTGCCCTGGCCAGGAATCGAACCCAGGATTTTCACATGCTGGGCTGATGCTCTACTGCTGAGCCAGCCAGCCAGGGCCAAGAGATGCCATTTTAAAACAAAAATACATGCAATTTGTCCATACTTGCTCTCTGTGCGAATATTTGAAAATCCTTGAGGCGAATCCTTCATAAACTGCTGGGAAAGAGGGCAGGACATGCTACACCAGACATCAAACACTTTTCCTAATAGAAAAGGATAGATAACAACAATGCTAATCTCCCCACACTCAGCAACAGCACAATCTGCACAGTCTCGACCTCTCCACGCTTTCTATGCAAACAGACCCGGACTGAACTCCCATTTGAATGTTGCCTCTTATCAGCTGTTGATGCTGGGCTCCTTACTTAACCTCTTTGTGTAACAATTTCTTCAGCTGTAAACAGAGATACAAATGGATATATCCCACCAACCTTTCCAATTTGTTGTTAAGACTAGAGAAAATGTATGTAAAAGGTGCTAGAAGAGTGTTTTACACATCACAGGATTTCAACACATGATTTATTATTCCCAAATCCATTTTTCTTTGTTTTAAGTTTTTTTTTATTTTAGTGAGAGAGGAAGGGGAGGGAGAGAAAGACAGAAACATCGAGCTACTCCTGCACATGCCCTGACCAGGAATCAAACCGGCAATTCCTGTGCTTCGGGGCGATGCTTTAACAAGCTGAGCTATCTGGCGAGGACCAAATTCATTTTTCCATACCTTTTTTCTACTTCTGCTATTGAAACTTATTTCAACTGGAGTTTTTCCATTATTTTCATTCCTATTTATTTTCAATGTCCCTCCAACTGAGTAGGAAATGCTATCTAGATAGTATCAAACGCTCCACATCAGTGTTCTCAAATGCTAGCATGCATTTCAATCACTTGGAGGGCTGGCTAAAACACATTTTCTGACCAAAAAGATCTGGAGAGGGGTCCCAAATATTTCATTTCTACCAGGTTCCCAGGGGATGCTGATGATGCCCATCAGGGATCACTCTTTGAGAACAACTGCTCTACTTTTATGGTAACCAATGCAGCAGCCAGCATAAGAGAAACTGGCTAACCACAACCCATTCACCATGAAAGCATGGAACCAGCCAACCCAGGTTGTAAGACAAGGACAAACAGAAGCTGTTGAAGGATAGAAAACAAGAACCCTCTTGTCATAACTTGTCTGAGTCGAACCCAGGTCAGGACAGTGGCTCCTAGAATGAGTGAGATATGGTCTGGGGAAAGAGAGCAACAAGATTCATCCCCTGCCCTCAAGTCCCAAGAACTTCACTGTCTAGGAAGAAAACAAAAGCAAGCAAGCCGTGTGTCTCCATCTTTGGAGTTAAGTAGCAAAGGTTGATCTTTTTCCATCCACATAAGAAAATGTCCTCACAGCTATTGTTTATGGTCCTCTGTGCACAAAACTTACCACCCCTTATTCCCAGTTGTCAACACAAACACAGACTCACCAAAATCAATGAGAGGCATAATTCTGCTTTTGGTCAGGCAAGATATTTACCATCGGAAGCTCCTTATATTTCCCTGTCCTCAGAAAACCTCAGCTTTAGGAAAGTGAGGAGCTTATTCCCCACAGGTTATTCTTTTCCCTTCGCTCTGCTTCACAAATAAACCCAAAGCCCATCCATAGAATAATGAAAATCCCACGTTTTTGAAGTTAGGTGATGGGTAGAATAATATAGGAGGGAGTTAAGGTGTATCCTACGCCATACTGTTGAGATACGAGGGCAGCAAAATCAGCAGGTGGACAGGAAATTAGAACTCGACAAATCAGGGCTCTTAAGTCAAGTTAGAAGGGCCAACATGAGTATTAGGTCAATTTTTACAAAATAGAGAAATAATATGTAAGCTGAAGTTCTTCAAGGAAAGCTAACACACCGTATGGCTGAAACACAATTATCTAGGAGATCAAAATATGAATGGTGAGTTCAGTGAGTATCTATGGGTTCGCCTTGTCCCTTAAAGAGCACCAATATTTGCATCTCATGGTTACTTTGGAGAAATAACCAACTGTACTAGAAGGTACAAACAAGCTGGCCCTAAGGATTACCAAAACCCAACTAAATCCTGCTTTCATTTGTTTCTACTTCTAACCATTAGTGAGACTCCCACTATCTATTATGGTAGCCACCAATCCCATGTGGAATTTGAATCTTTGGAATGTGGCCAGTCTGAATTGCAATGTTTTTTTTTTTAACAACTTAGTTTTTTTTTTTTTTTTTTTTTAAAGAATTTATTTTTATTTATTTATTTTAGAGAGGAGGGAGGGAGAGGAAGAGAGAGAGAGAGAGAGAAAGGGGGGAGGAGCAGGAAGCATCAACTCCCATATATGCCTTGACCAGACAAGTGCAGGGTTTTGAACCTGCAACCTCAATGTTCCCAGGTCGATGCTTTATCCACTGCGCCACCAGAGGTCAGGCAACTTAGTTTTTTTTTAGCACTTTATTTTTATTTATTCATGTTAGAGGAGAGAGAGAGAGAAGGGGTAGGGAGGAGCAGGAAGCATCAACTCCCATATGTGCCTTGACCAGGTAAGCCCAGGGTTTTGAACCAGCGACCTCAGCATTCCAGGTCAATGCTTGATCCACTGCGCCACCACAGGTCAGGCTGCAATGTGTTTTGAGTATAAAATACATTGGGTTTTTAAGGCCTTAGTTCACCCTGGAAGACAAGTCCACCTAAAATCTATATAATTTTATTAATCAATGTTACCCCAATTAATTCAATAAAAAAAGTAATAGGCTCCAGTTGCTAAGGTCAAAGGCCAAATTAAACATCATATGCTGAATCCAGGAATTCTCTTAGGACCTGGGCTAGGTTCAGAGGCAGAATCTATCTATTCCCTGGAGACCTGAGGCCTTGGGATCAGAGAACAAGAGATAAAGCAAGAAAAAAATAACCTAATAGATACAGACAACAGTATAACAGTGTGGAGATTACCAGAGGGAAAGGGGGAGGGAGAGGTAGGTGAGGGTAAAGGGGTATAAATGGTGATGGATGGAGACTTGACTTTGGGTGGTGAACACACAATACAATATACAGATGATGTGTTATAGAATTGTACACTTGAAACTTGTATACTTTTATTAACGTCATCCCAATAAATTCAACAAAAAAGTCCTTAGTACAATAAAAAGAATGTAAAATATTTCAATAATTAAAAAATATTGATAGATGCAAAGATGATATTTTGGATAGGTTAGGTCAAATAAAATGTGTTATTAAAATTATTTTCATCTGCTTCTATTATCTTCCAGAATGTGTCTACTAGGAAATGTATAATTATACCTGTAGCTTGTAATACATATGTATTTGAATTAAAAATGTACTGAGATATCATTTGCATGTCATATAATTCCTCTTCTGAAGTGTATAACTCTGTGTTTCTTTGTATGTTAACAGAGTTGTGCAACCATTATCATTTTCTATTTTTATAACATTACCATCAGCCCCCAAAATACTGTACAAACTAGCAGTCATTTCCCATTCTTCCTTCACCATAGCCTCTGGAAACCACAAATGCATCTTCTGTCTCTATAGGTTTGCCTATTCTGGATATTTCTGATAAATAATAAATTGTACAATTTGTGGTCAATCTTTACCAGTATTGCATTCTTTTCTATGGCTAAATACTATTCCATTGTATGGATAGACCACTTTTTGGTAAGTAGGTTATCAGTTAAAGAACCTATGTGTGGTTTCCACTTTTTTGCTCATATGAATAATGTTGCTATGACCATTACTGTACATGTTTTTGTGAGGACATGTTTTCATTCCACTTGGGTATGTACCCGGGAGTGGAACTGCTGGCACTTCCACTGTTTGAGGAAATCCTAGACTCTCTTCCATTGTACGTTCCCACCAGCAAGGAGGGTATGAGGGTTCTCATTCTTCTGCATCACCCTCAACACTTATTAGTGTCTAACTTTTTCATGTGATAAATCCTAAGGAATGTGAAATGGCATCTCATGTGGTTTTACTACATTATATTTTTATCGGACAGGTCTAGGTTAGACAGTTATTAAAGAGGAGCTACAAAGACTTCAATTTGTCAAATCTGCAGGGACATTTTGGCTGCACTAACTGCATCCTCAATGTTAGTTTTCTGTCCCCTGGCTTTCCAACACAACTAAGACCAGCTTGTTGCCACGGCAGTGCTCATAACTGCTGAGTTCAGTGAGCAGAGGTCTATGACAAAATGAACAAATTTTAATGATTATGTCCCAGCAAATTCTGACGTACGGTCACCCTGCCTTTATTTCATTTGTGGCACGTGGTTAAAAAGCTTGCTCTAGAAGTGGTGCCTCACTGGGAGAAGCTCATTACATTGTGCTTAGCAACATCTCAAGCATCCAAATGCCTGTAGCCAAAGTCAGCAAGGAGCTATATGTTCCCAAACTATTTTTGTGACCATTGCTATCTATTGGTCAGTCTCAAAATCTGTGTTTCCATTAAAATAATCATTTTTTAGATGGAACTTCTTGGAGGAAGGGGTCCTCATAAATTAAAGTCATGTCACGATCACGGTGACAGCCTTGGTAACTAGTAGATGACATTGAGTTGAGAGACCTTGCTCAATAGTTTATCCCTATACAGTTCATTTTCTCCCCCCGAAGCTGAATTCTGAAAAATAAGTCTCCCATATATCTTGCCAAAGACTCTTTCCTTTTCCCCCTAGCTTCTCAGTGTGCTCCCTTTTACCTCTAAATAATGCACAAGACAGTGGCGGCGTGCCCCGCCCCTTGAACTCTCATTTTGCTGGGAGTCTCCTGCTTGAGTGAGGGAAGCGAGGGTGATACTCTAGGATTCTTCCTGCTGGAGTTAATCCTTGAACAAGAGAGAAGGGGCAAAAAGCAAACAAACTAAATAAATGATAATTTTACCAGTTATTTTCCAGTTGTGGATTTAGCTATTTTTAATTTTAATATTTAGTGTTACAGGCAAAGCAGAGGACAGCCTCCTGAGAAGATTACCTCTAAATTACAGGGCTTTTAAATGGGCAATTTAGGCATCGGTTTAAGACCCTTCAACTTCTCTCCAAGATTTTTCAGACAAAACCTTGTAGCACTTTATGGACTTTTAAATTTTGCCCTGTAGCTCCCCCAGGAGCTGCCTGGCCAGGACTCACAAGGATCAGCGATTGTCCACTTGCAGTTGCCTGCGGGGGCTTCTGCACAGCCCAGGGAGGAGGAGGCCGGTCTGTAGGAGCTACTTTCTCCCTGCATTCAAGGAATGTTCATTTTTTCACAGATACAAGCAAAAGAAATGGAGAGGAAACACTATCAGATATTCTAGATGAACGGCAGGATTTAGGAAAAGACTATAAGACACACTTACCTTTTGGGGGAATAGGGTCTTCTATCTCTTTGGTTTCTGTGATTAACTGAATGTTTGAGCCCCTTTCCCCAATTCATGTGTTGAAATCCCCTAAAGCAGTGGTCCCCAACCTTTTTTGGGCCATGGACCGGTTTAATGTCAGAAAATATTTTCACGGACTGGCCTTTAGGGTGGGACAGATAAATGTATCACGTGACTGAGACAAGCGTCAACAGTGAGTTTTAGATGGATGTAACAGAGGGAATCTGGTCATTTTTAAAAAATAAAATATCGTTCAGACTTAAATATAAATAAAATGGAAATAATGTAAGTTATTTATTCTTTCTCTGTGGACCGGTACCAAATGGCCCACGGACTGGTACTGGTCTGCAGCCCGGGGGTTGGGGACCACTGCCCTAAAACAATGGCATTAGGAGGTGTGGCCTTTTGGGGAGGTGGAGCCCTTATGAATGGGATTATTGCTCTTATCAAAAAGATCCCTGATACCTGCCTTTGGCCACGTGAGGACAGAAGTAGAAGACTGTGTTTGAATCAGAATGCAGGCCCTCACCGGACACCAAATCTGCTGGTGCCATGATCTTGGACTTCCAGCCTCTAGAACAGTAAGAAATTAATTTTTATTGTTTATAAAAACACTTAGTCTGTGTATTCCATTTCAGTGCCCAAACAGACTAAGTTTAACTCTGGGTCCTGTCTCCCATTGCCCCTCAATCAATCAATCACTCATAGTATTCTACAGTGCTGGCACTCTTCCCAGGAGTCCATAGATCCCTTCCTTTCGGATTCTGTTGACTCCCCCCTCCATGCTCTCCACTATCTGCTTTCTCTCTCAATGATCTGCAGCTAAAGAATTTGGAGGGCTGCCCTATGACCCTTGAACCTTCTTTGCCAATTATTGCAGAGAGCCATGAGTAACCCCATTAACCAGTAACAGAGGTACAGGGAAAATCAAAGCCTAGCTTTTTCACCACTGGTTGAGACACATCTGTGGTGTTCCTCCCATTCCAGGTTAAATTTCAGATACACAACAGATTACTTAGTGTAAGTATGTCACATGCACACAGAGACCCACTGAGATAAATAACTCCATTTTACACATGAAAAGACTAAAGTTTGGGCAAGTCTAGTGACTTTTCAAAGGTCATACAGGAGTTGTCAGTTTCCTGACTCATACATGAGACCTTTTCACTGTTTCTGTTTTGTTTTGTCTTGTCTCATTTTCTTAGAACTCTGCACTTTTCAACCTCCCAGATGGAAAAGCAAAGTTACCAAAGTAATTTCAATGGCCAATAGCTATTTGGTGTGTTGAACCATTCAGAATGTGGCATTTTAACAAACAATGCCTTATTAGGAAAATGTGAATTGTTCCCAGTGGAAATATCTCATCTGCCGACAGATGACCTTCTCCCGACCTTACTACAGGCTAAGTGACCCATTTTCTTTGCCTCTGAATAAGGTTGGCTATAATTTCAAGGCTTGTATTAGAGAAGAAAATGAAATGAGCTCTAAACTTCATGAGTTTAGAATGTAATAATAAAACAGTTCTAGTTATACCACAGGTTACTGCAGAGGTGGTTTAGGCTTGTTTCCATGGGAAACAGAAGAGAGTAGGCTGGGTATTCTGGCTGTGAGGTCCCTCACACATGGGATCAAACCCCATGATTTCCTGCTTAAATGGGATTGAGCCTTGTTAACCTTCAAGAACTGTGAAAGGTCAAGAATTTTACTCTACTTGCAAGCTAACAAGTTGGTTTGCTATGCTTGTCATGTTTGTTTGCTGAAGATATAGAACTCTCTGGGGCAGAAGAAAAAAGAATTTATTACTTAGAGCAATGGCAAGAGCCAGAGTATCAGCACTGGTACAAGTTCCAGAGCCCAAATTCCCATGGAGGGAACGGCTGATCCACAGAGCTTCAGGTGACACCTACACACTGGCGACAGAACAGGGACCCAAAGCTTAGGGAACCTGAGGCCCTGGCCAGTTGGCTCAGTGGTAGAGCGTCGGCCTGGTGTGCAGAAGTCCCAGGTTCGATTCCCGGCCAGGGCACACAGGAGAAGCGTCCATCTGCTTCTCCACCCCTCCCCCTCTCCTTCCTCTCTGTCTCTCTCTTCCCCTCCCACAGCCAAGGCTCCATTGGAGCAAAGATGGCCCAGGCGCTGGGGATGGCTCCTTGGCCTCTGCCCCAGGCGCTAGAGTGGCTCAGGTTGCGACAGAGCGACGCCCTGGAGGGGCAAAGCATCGCCCCCTGGTGGGCAGAGCGTCGCCCCCTGGTGGGCGTGCTGGGTGGATCCCGGTCGGGCGCATGCGGGAGTCTGTCTGTCTATCCCCGTTTCCAGCTTCAGAAAAATACAAAAAAACAACAACAACAACAAAAAAAAAAACTTAGGGAACCTGAATGTATCAAGTGAACAATAAAGGCTGTATAATTTTCTCCCAACACCAAGCCTTGTTTTCCTCATCTATAAAATGGGAAATATGGTTTCTATCTCACAGACTTTCTCCTCACCTTCATCTAGAAATAATTCCGTATTCTGACCAGTTCTGTTTCCCATCTCCTCTACAATGGTAGTATAATTCTATATGACTAAAAGCAGGGGAACTAAAAAAAAATAAAATAAAAAATAAATCAAAGCACTGGAAGTAGAAAGTGCCTTGGGTATGGTAACAGAATCCTAAGTTTTGACATCCACTTAATAAGCAAATATATAGTGAGCTCCTACCACCCACGAGGCTTTGTGTAACATTCTGGATAAAAGCCCAAACTGTCTGACTTAATCTAACTTCTCTTACTTGAGAGACATCCTGAATCTCTGAGGTTTCCTTCTCTTTCAAATGAGAAAAGCTATATATTCTCCATATCATTATTAGGAATGATAGGCATATAACCCTATGAATCTAGTAGTGCCCAAATTGTATTAATAGACTAGCATACTTTAATGACCGAGGAGGTAGGACACTTTTATACTCAATCCCAAACTGCATAAAGGATGAAAGACAAAGTAAGGTCACTTCATTGATATTCTGCTCTTAGATTTCTAATTTCACAAAGTCTTTGTGTGCTGTGTCTGCTTAAACTGACTTTTTATAACTTTACTAAAACAGAAGGAATGTTTCCCTCACAAGGTCATCTAAAATTCTTTTGCGTATTGGTTTGCTAATACACTTAGTTGTTAAATAATATAGTTGGATATAATCCCCAAAGCTTTTAATTCTTTTTAGGAATGGCAAATCACAAAATAAGCCATCCCTATAGGCCAGAGGCAGCATTGGCTTATCTGTTTCTCTCCCTTATTTTCTAGGTGAAGGTAAAAGATGGATGGAAGGATTCACAGATTGTTTTTCACCAACAAATTGTGATCCTTGATCCTGAACAGAACTCACAAAACAACATTTTACTCTATTTTGAAAGTATAAGTGACCAAGAGACTTTGACTGCAAAATGTGACTGGTTTCTCAATGAGCCCTTGGAAAAAACTACAGTTTATAAACTGATAGGAAAGTTTCACTTTAGGGTCAGATGCTTCATAAGGAAACTTCAGAGATCCAAGAGAATGGGAGCAATGTCAAAGGAACAGAAGCAAAGGCAGGTCACCCGTAAAAGTGGATAGAGAGACCACGGTCAGGTTTCTAATCATGGCAGCAAATTGTAGAAAACAACGGAGTAATACTTTTGAAGGGGTACCACTGTCAGGGGGAAACCGGAGAATCCAAATCCACCATTTAAGAACAAGAATGAAATAAAGGCCTTTGGGACACACTGGGCTCAGGAAGTCTGCCACTGGTGGACAACAGTTGTGGGGACAAGTCAGGGTGGATGTCAGTGTAACGAAAATCAATAAAAAAGCAAAGAAATGGGTAAGATACCCAGGCAAAAGAAAGAACAATAAAATATAAATAGCAAACTGGAAGTATACCTACTCTCTGGGGAAGAAGTGTAGGTGAATGGGGGGGTATAATAACACGCTGGAATGAAGATCTTAGGGTCCGAGGACTACTACCGTTGGAGCTGGAGGTAGGTCCAGGCTAGGAAAACATAGGAAGACACAATAGCTTCCATGGGATGGCCGATATTAACTAACTTAGATCCTGCAAGAAAACTTGGAATGTGTATTATTAATTCTAAAAAGAAAAGCAAAAAAATAATAAAAATGGATTGTATCACTTCCATTTTGCATGGAAGGAAGATGCATCCAAAGGAACATGAAAAATTCAATCAAGTCAGTAGTAGTCAGAAAAAAAAATTAAGAGAAAGAAGATACAAGAAGATATAAGAAATAAGTCCAAGTATTTCAATAGCCCTTATAAATATGAATCAGTTGAATTCACTTACTAAAAGACAGATAATAGATTTTTTAAAAATGTCATCTATATATTAGTATGAAATAATTTTAAATATCTGACTTCACCCTGACTAGGCGGTGGTGCAGTGGATAGAACATTGAACTGGGACATGGAGGACCCAGGTTTGAAACCCCGAGGTCGCCGGCTTGAGCAAGGGGTCACTTGGTCTGTTGTAGCCCCCTGGTCAATGCATATATGAGAAAGCAATCAATGAACAACTAAGGTGCTGCAACAAAAAAATTAATGCTTCTCATCTCTCTCCCTTCCTTTCTGTCTGTCCCTATCTCTCCCTCTCTCTGACTCTCTCTGTCTCTGCCAAAAAAAAAAACTGACTTCATACTCACTATAAATAGGTATAAACAAAAAGACTTCAAGTGTCAAATATTTAAAAATTATAATATGTCTAAATAAATCATGGTTAAAGAAAAAAGAAAAATAACTATTATATAATATTTAGAACTGAATTATAATGAAAACCAGTCCATATCAAAATTAGTGGGAATAATTAAAGCAGTATTTAAATATTTGTTAAAACTAAGTAAAAAGATCTGTGGTAGAGCATTAGCTTGGTGTGTGGATATGCCAGGTTCGAATCTCAATCAGGGCATACAGGAGAAGCGACCAGCTGCCCTTCCACCCCTCCCCTCTTGCTTCTCTGTCTCTCTTTCTCTCTTTCTCTCTCTCCCTCTTTCCCTCCTGCAGTCATGGCTCAGCTCAATTGGAGCCAGTTGACCCCAGGCACTGAGGATGGCTCTATGGCCTCTGTCTCAGGAGCTAACTTGGTTGCTGAGCAATGGAGCAATGCCCCATCTTCGCACCCCAGTGGGCTCTCTGGGTGGATCCCGTTCAGGGCACACGCGGGAGTCTGTCTTTCTGTTTTCCCTCCTCTCACTGAGTAAAAATAAATGAGTAAATAAATAAAAATTTTAAAAAGGTAAAAAGAGCCCTGGATATATAGCTCATTTGTTTAGACCATTGTCCCAAAGCATAGAGTTTGCCAATTTGATTCCCAGTCAGGACACATACAGGAACAGATTGATGTTCCTGTCTCTCTCTCTCCCTTTCTCTCTCACTAAAAGTCAATAAATGTCAAAAATTTTAAATTAATAAAGAAAAAGAAAATAAAACTCAATTAAGTGACCCCACTCACAAAACCAGAAAATACCAAACGAAGAGGAAAAAAAAAAGAAAGATATAAAGAGAACTTCAAAATCCACCCAAACAAACTTCTACAGTGCTGTTCAATATAGCTAATGTTGATTCTATAAATTTATTTGTAATAAAATAAATAAACCTCTAGAACAGGGGTCCCCAAACTTTTTACACAGGGGGCCAGTTCACTGTCCCTCAGACCGTTGGAGGGCCGGACTATAAAAAAAAACTATGAACAAATTCCTATGCACACTGCACATATCTTAAAGTAAAAAAAACAAAACGGGAACAAATATATTTAAAATAAAGAACAAGTAAATTTAAATCAACAAACTGACCAGTATTTCAATGGGAACTATGGGCCTGCTTTTGGCTAATGAGATGGTCAATGTACTCCTCTCACTGACCACCAATGAAAGAGGTGCCCCTTCTGAAATTGCGGCGGGGGCCGGATAAATGGCCTCAAGGGGCGGGCCATAATTTGGGGACCCCTGCTCTAGAAAGAAGGAAAGAGAAAGGAGGCAAAAATAATATTAAAAATGAAGGGCATAATTATATGTTGTTGTGATTTCAAAAATCATAAAAGAACATTATACAAATTTACTATGACACCTATTCATGATAAAAATTTATCACAAAGTGGGAAAGATGAAATTCCTAAGTCAGCCTGACCAGGTGGTGGCGCAGTGGATAGAGCGTCGGACTGGGATGCCGAGGACCTAGGTTCGAGACTCCGAGGTTGTCAGCTTGAGCGCGGGCTCATCTGGTTTGAGCAAAAGCTCACCAGCTTGGACCCAAGGTCGCTGGCTTGAGCAAGGAGTTACTCGGTCTACTGAAGGCCCGTGGTCAAGGCACATATAAGAGAGCAATCAATGAACAACTAAGGTGTCGCAATGTGCAACGAAAAACTAATGATTGATGCTTCTCATCTCTCCGTTCCTGTCTGTCTGTCCCTATCTATCCCTCCCTCTGACTCTCTCTCTGTCTCTGAAAAAAAAATTCCTAAGTCAATAAAAGGGTGCCTCCTAAAAAATGTACAGAAAACAACCTACTTAGGAGTTAAATTTAAGATGTATTCCAATGAAAACCCAGAAATAGCTAAAAATATCTGCTGCCAGAATGTATTTAACAGATATGCCACATTGGGCTAGAGATTTCAGTTAGCAAAGTGATTTTAAAAATTAGTAAAATATGGTTTTAGGATCATAAAGAAAGGGACACTATTTTCTTTTACACTTTGTCCTTTAATTTTCAAGCGGGTTTTTAATTTTTATTTAATTTTTATTTTTGAAAGGAGGAAGGGAGGGAGTGGGAGAGAAGCATCGACTCGTTGTTCCACTTAGTCATGCACTCACTGATCGCTCCTCATATGTGCCTTGAGCAGTGCCAGAATCAGTGACCTCAGGGTCAAGGGGTCAATCCAGCACCTTGAGGAATAAGCCGGTGACCCGGGCATATAGCCAGCATTCCCTGGATCTAGACAGTGACCTCGGGATGGAATCGGAGACTTTGGTGCTCCCGCAAAAGTCGGCACTATAGCCATTGCACCAGTGGCCAGCACAGGACACTATTTTCATTATTTGAAGATAGGGTACTAGTCAAGGTAATCAATGAATAATTTGAACTTATATGGGAAATCAGCATGTGACTAATAACAAGATGAACATATAACAATCAATAAGATCTCAAAATACTATATTCAGATCAAGTAGAACATGTAATAGAAGAATAGATTACATTTGAAATAGTAAGAAACATGATAAAATGCCTTACCATGATTCTAATAAAATGTATGCTATGAAGAAAACATTTCTGAGGAACCAAATATGAAAAAAAGTATATAATATTAAAAAATATAAAAAGGACTGTAGCTGCACACTGTGTTCAAGGGTGAGAAGGATGAACTTTTAAAGGCTCAATTCTTCTCAGTTATTTTATTAAAATCCCATTCAAAATCTGAAAAAGACTTGGACTAGAACTTGGCTAAAAGATCTTCATTTTAACATGGGTAAATAAATGTGTAAGAATAGCAATGGCAGTTTTTAAAAAGCAAACTTTCTATACAAAATTCTATACCTGTACCACAACTGAAGCACAAATTCTGGTACTTTGTGGTTTTCCCCAACATCCATTCTGTCCCTCCTGTGTAGGTAAGTGCACTAGGAGAGGCCCCGAGAGGTTTGGATAGGAAAGTCCTTCCTATTACTCCTAAGGGCATGTGGTTTCAAAACCAGGCCTCAGCCAATCTGGGCAGAAAATCCCCAACCCAACAGAGGTTGGCTCAGGATAGGGGATTTGATGTAATTCAGACCAAGGAGACTGGAGGGGAAGCTTCCTGGGTGCTTCTAGAAGAATCTCACTACCTGGAGAGTTAAAGGCAATGATGTGTTACTCTATTTTGATATTGTGCGGCACAGATATATACACAGAACTTGGCTGCCATCTTGATAGCAGAGTGGCAATGACTCCTACACGGAGAGGAGTGACCCAGACTAGCAAAGGAAAACAGTGTTACAACCACTGGATTAATACAATCCTACAACCCTTTATAACAATTTCTGAAATCTGTAATTTTACAAATTATCCTCTTACATGCAATGAAACTTATATTCATCACAAGGTGTCCCTGAACAGCAATTTCTTGTGGGATATTTAAAACACAATTCCATTGATATAAACTAAAGCACATGCATAGAAGGCACATATTGGTGCGGAAACAATACTGGTGCAGAGGGGGCCCAGAGAGCAGAGCTCTACCATGAACTTGACAGCTTCTCTATAAGCCATGCCCTACAACTGCTCTCTTATATTATTTCTCTCCACATTTGCAGCTTCTTTGTTCTTAAACATACTCTGCACTGTCTCATTTCCAAGCTCCAAATAAATTTATACTATTCTACAGACTAGAAGGGTCCTCATGCCTTTTCCCTAACTATAAAGGTATTCTCATCCTGAAAACCCAGCAGCAATTGTGCCTTGTTCACAAACACATCCTTGATTTCCCAGGATATCATCTCTTCTTCCAATGAACTCCTCCTTAGGTTGATGTCATAAGGTTGTCAATTGAAGATGCGTTGCCAGGTGGTCTCCTCTGCTTTCATTGAGACCTTTTATTGCTTTCTAACTTTTCAGTTATTTGCCTTCTTTCCAAATAAACGATCAGCTACCTATTTGGGGACAGGAAGCAAGTCATATCTTTATGATCTTTTCTATTTTAACACAGCAAGTTTTCTGAAAATACTGTTGATTAAATTGGACTTCTGGGATCATGCTTTTTGAACCATCTACATTCTGACCAGATTTACCTTATACTTTCACCCCACCCATATCCACCACTGGCTACCATTACCTTGTATCCAAATTGTTAAACCTGCCCACTCCCCTTTGATCAGTTAACTTGGAAGACACAGCTATAAATTTTCGCCAACTTCTGTAGAGCAATATCTTCCCAGGATCAAGGGGCCAATTAAATAACCCCATTTTCCAATTCTAGGGAGCCGTCTGTACCCAGGGACACAGCTTGTTTTTGGAGTAGAGGTGATGACAGTCTCCAGGCTGTCATTAGATCTTGATCGTCTTCATCTTCCTCCCATGTTAGCAGAAACAGATTGATTTTTGCCCTGCACTTGTCTGTTCTGCCCATGACTTCATTTACAAAAACAAGCTCCAACATACTGACGATTATTGTAGCTTAAAAGTTAACACATAAAACATTAAAGGGTTATTTAAGATAGCAAAGTATATTTATAACTCAGCTACTTACATCAAAATCTCTTTTGCAAAGTATTGTTTTCACTGCCCTCTGTGGCTACCTCTTCCATTACATAGCAGAAAAATGTAATTCATTTTCTATATATAATTGTAGTTACCAGTAGTTACGAGTTAAACAAGAGCTTTAAAAGACTAAAGGTTAAATTTTAAAAACCATAATTTATCACAACATGCTCATCAACAACCAAGCAATTCAAGGTGTGCTTAAATTATTCATAAGACTATATTTTAAAGCTTTATTCATATAACTTCTATTGTACATTAAAATGTGCCTTATTGAATAAGTAGGTATTTGCCTATATTTTTATCAAAGACCCACAAACTTTCTATAATAAAAAGCAACAGGAATGAGCATAACACCTCATATTTCCAAAGCTCTTGTTTTGAGAAAATATTCATTAGAAACTGATTAAAATTATTTGTGTCCCCTTTCATTTATACAAAATACAATTCCTTTCTACATCCACTTCATAACATCCTTTCCCTCACTGTCCACTATTAATACAACCTATTGCTCTAGAAAAGTAGTTTCAGCTAGGGGCTGGTTTGATCAACACCTTCTCTCTGCTGGCCCTGGGACATCTATCAATATCTGGAGGTACTTTGATTGTCATGATGAAAAGAACGGTCTGCTAACTGGCATCTACTGGGCAGAGGCCAGGGGTGTTGCTAACTTTCTACAATACACAGAAGAGCTCCCCGTCCCTTCTCCAACAAAGAGTTATCCAGCCCAAATGTAATAATGCCAAGGTTGAGAAACCCTACCTGGTGCCTAATAATAAAGAAAATATTAACTAATGTAAAGCACTTAAGTTTAAATATATGTTGAAGATTAAGAGCTAAGTATATAAGCAGAAGATATCAAAATGGACAGATACATTTGTCTGTATAAAAATTGAAGGTAGTCTTTTGCATCATAACATAAAGAGCATTAAAAGACATATTGACAAATTAGGATAATCTTTTTGTAATAAATGTGGGCAATACTGAAGAGATTTCATATACAGAGTGCTTACAAATCAATACGAAAAAGACTAATATGCCCAACTGAAAAGAATGATGATGGGACAAACAGTTGATTTAAAAAACAAACACAAATAGTTGGCAGAAATATTAAAACAAGTCAACTTCACTAAGAATCAAAAGCTACAATGTAATTCATTTATCAAGCTGGAAAACCAAATAAAGATGATACTATTTAATGATGACTAAAAAGTCACAAATGTTAAAGATGGCAGGAGATCACGTCGATGTAATTTTTCTACATAGCAATTAGCCAGTAGGTCTCAAAAACTTTTTAAACATGCAAAGCATTTCACTATGAAGTATGATTCCAAAGAACCTATTATGAAAGAATAAACAAAGACATGGTAAAGACATCTAATAATTGTTAATTATAAAAAGCAATGGAAAACAATCAACATGTCCAAAAAAGTCAGCTAAAGAAATGATGCTACAAGTTATAATAATATAAGGAAATAAGATGCTACATGTTAATGAGATAACAGAAATTAATATCCTTAAATTATCAAGGCAAGGATCAAGAGATAATCAGTTTGTGAATGGAAAAGCGAAGGACCCAGCCTATTATTTCAAGTTTTAAAGATATTGACCAAAGAATCAAGAATGGAAGAATGGGCAGAAGAAGAGAAATTTCGAAGAAGGACCTGTATGTGTGAAGTCTCAGAAATGAAATGGAGCATGATGGGGAACTAAATTCAGTTCCACACGATGAAAGCTTTAAATGCAAAAGGGGATATTATAAGAAAAAGAAAAAAAAAAAGAGGTCAAAGAGGTGACTAATGAGTATCCATTTGTTAAGAAAGAGGGATGTGATTTCCTAGTGTGGATGTCAAGGAGATTATATTAACATTTATTTCCAAAGCTCCTTAGTTTTATGAAATGCAAAATTTCAACAGGTATCTGTTGGATTAAACACCATTTAGATTCATCAGTAAACAAGACAGGCAACATCTAGCTGGTACTATCTGGCTTGCTCACTTTGATGAAACCAGCTGCCATGTTTTAGGCTGCACTACAAAGAGACTGATGTAGCAGGAACTTAAGGTAGCCTCTCTCTTACAGGCAGAGAGTCATCAGTCCAGCAACCCTCAAGGAATTGAATTTTGCCAAAGCCATGCAAATGATCTAGGAAGCAGAATTTAACCTGCTCTAGTTTAACCTTCTCCAGTTTACCCTTGAGATGTCTGTGACTTTGGTCCATATATTAATTGCGGACTTGTAAGAAACCCTGAGACAGAGGGCCAAGCTAAGTTGTCCCCAGATTCCTGACCCTCAGAAATTATGTAATTACTCATGTTTGTGATTCAAAGTTGCTAAGTTTTAAGGTAGTTTGTTACATAAAAATGGATAACTAAGACATGATATTTTAGATACATACAATGTATAAGGATAACAAGTTTAGCAGGTACTGGAGTGGAAATCTGGTTTCCAGTTTATAAAGTGTGATCAGTGACAGCCTCTCGGAGTAGGGAACACTTGAGGTGGCACCGAAGAGAGTGTGGATCTAAGCCATGCCAGTATCTGCAGCAAGTGCTTTTCAAGAAGAAGGAACAAATACAAAAGCCTGAGCTGGACATGGACTTAAAATGTTCAATTCTGCCAAAGATTAGTCTAAAACAAGTTTCGAACCCCACATTTTGGAGGGCAGGCAGGAGACTTTCAGCTCTGCATAGCCTGGTCCTCTGTAAGTGGATCTTGCATCTGTTTTGTCTCGGTTCGCTTGAGATTAACAGTCTCTCTGGCAGAACTGGAATGCCAATAGAGAGAATGCAGACCAGTGGAGAAACCAGGAGGTTCTTCCATAGAAGAAAGGGAAACTGAAGTAGAATTTAACTTTTAATTAATTCTCAGAGAGTTAAGAGAAGATATTAAAGCCACGCACTCTTCCTTAGAAAAGTACTGAAGGAAGCGCTCCATCAAAATGAGGGAGTAAATGTAAGCAGAAATGACTTGGGAGTCAGGAGAAACAGAGACCTCATTTCTAGCGAAGAAAACAAAGGAAATATGCAAGATGAAGGCCAAATGAGAGCTGTCTTCCAAGAGAGCTTCAGACTAGGCCTTCAGAAAAGCTGCCCAAGAGTAGTGGTGGTGGTTGGAGAAATTCAGAAAAAACTAGAAACTGACCAGTTTTAGATGAGCTGGATCCTAGGGATACTTGTGTTGAGAAGTACAGTAAAGAATTATTGAATTGTATGAAGACTTTCCCAGATGGTCAAAAAGCAAACAAACAAAGCAGTTATAAAAACAAAACAATTGTTCAAGAAAGGAAGTATAATTATAGCCTGATACCTAGCTTAGCAGAGAATAAGGTTTACATCATCATCATCATCATCAATCATTCTAGATAGATTTAATAAAGTTGAAATGGGATTAAAAATCTCTTATAGTAAAAAGTTTGAGTATAATGCCGAAAATTGCTAAAATTGGATAAAGAAAAAAGATAGCAATGTATTCATTGGTTTTAATAATACATTTATAAATAAGAGAAAAAATAAGCAGATTAACTATATTTGCCTCCTGGGAGCAGGTAAGACTTTGGTTTTAGGCTGCAAGCCCTTTAGCACAAAGAGACTTTGAAAATTATTTGTAAGTAAAATTTCTGTTAAAGGTAAAATAAATAGCATCTTTGTCTAGACAGAAACTCACATAAAGCCAGTCATTGTGACATGAGCAACCTCCATTGGTGATTAGAGACAGGTTGGCTTTACCATGTGAAGTTGGCAAGTCCCTTATATCTTCTTGCTCAGAACCCCAAAGAGACAAACCCACACCTTGATTCCACTCACTCCTGCAGTGTTCAATTCTCCTCACTTTTCTTCATGCTCGTATTGTCATTGTCACTTATCTGTCTGCTCATCTCATACCTGTGCCCTGACTTGACTGCACCATGCTGGTCTACCCAAGTAGAAACATGGATGCACTGGCCTTTGTCTTGAATCCAGCTAGCAAAATTTTGATTGCTGGAATACTTATTATTATTATTATTATTTTACCAGAGAGATAAAAAGATGAGAATAAAACTGGAAAATAAAATGAGCTCATTAGAATATGAAATTTTGTATTAAGGAGATATAAATATTCTTAAATATAATGATAAAGTACTGGAAGAGGCATTTCAGCAACCAATTCATTATCTTTTGTATCAAATCAAAATTAATTTCTGAAATAATTAAATATGTTCTAAAGTGAGTTATATGTATATAAATAATAATGATAGCTGATATTTATATTTTGCTTAAAAAGTATCATAAAGACTTCACATATATTAATTTAACTAATCCTCACCATCCCATCTACCATGCAAGGACTGTTACAATACTTATTTTCAGAGAGATTAGGCACAGAGAAGTCATGTAACTTGCCTGAGGTCACACAATTAGGGACAGCCAAGATTCTAATCCTGTTAGAAACACAGAATTCTATAACTAAGAACCTCAGGGAACTGCCATGGGATTGAGTACATTTTACTTGCAAGTTAAGATTCAAGTATATACTAGATGAGTAGAATATGAGATGGCTTCCAGAGGAGGTGAAATTAAGAGTCAGACTGAATCAATGTTCTTTAGAAGCAAGCATCAATCACTGTTTATGGAAGGGCCCATGGGGATACTTTATCACTCCATTTATTTTCCTTGCTTTCTGTTGTTTCTGTTTCTCTGTTTCCGTTTTGCTTGGGGTAGAGTAGGGTCACCCAGGCTTTCATCTAAGGTCTATTAAAGGCAGAGAAAGAAGGGTGGCACATAGAGGTCCTTCTTAGGGTCAGCAGCTCTGATGAGGAAGACTAAAAAGCCTTTATACACCACCAGCCTGTCTGTATTGATTCAAATTAGGTAATCTATCTCAGGGCTCAGACTTCTTTATGTGTAATCTCTTTCCACTGTCATGGATAAGCAATAGCAAACTGCCAAAACTAGTGTCTAAGGTGTGTGTGCTGCTTCAAACCACTCTAAGGAAGGGTGAGCAAAGATTCTGGGGCCACTGGAGTGGTGGTAGGCCATAGATTCATGGGCACTGAGGATCATTGTAATTAAAAAGTAGTCACCTAGCTTCTACAATGTGCTCTGCCCAAGCCACATGAGAGTACTTAAACAGAAAACTTGACTCCATATTTCTTCCAGAAGTGGGGACCCCAGTCTTTTTCAAGGGACAGGTATCGCTAAAATGTTTTTTTTTTAATAAATGTGTTCAAATGAGAATGTCATAATAGATTCATAATTAGAAAAACAACTCTCTAAAATTTGTAACAGCTTAGTATACACAAAGAAATTGCCTGCTCTTTAGAACACAGAAATTACTTGTCACAAAAAAGGTCAAATCCTCAGAAAGAATCCACTTTCATTGCTAAAGAGATTATACACAATTCTTACTCTAATCAGAATTACACGGCTAATACCTCACACATCAAAATAATGTAAAGTCCAATGAAATTTAATATGAAGGAGAAAGTAGAACAAGTGCACTAAGTGGTAAAGACTATCAAGTAAGAGTAGACCCAGACATCTCACGATTAGTACTCTTGACATTTGGGGTTGAGTAATTCTTTGTTGTGAGCAGCTGTGCTATGCCTTAAGGAATATGCAGCGACATCCCTGACCTTGACCCACAGTATGGAACAGCTCCCACCCACCCCCAGCAACAACAACCAAAATGTCTCCGGGCATTGTCAAGAGTCCCCTTTGTGGTAGAATTGTCCCCTCCCCCACTGAGAACCATTGTGGGAGACATAATATTTCAGTTGTGATCCTATCAGGAAATTCCTAAATTCCAATTTAAATTTTTATAGAAGAAATTTATTTTGTATTTATAATGATGATCAAAGATTCATTCAGTAGGAAATGAGGAACAGGGGTTAGCAGGCCCAGTGTGCTAAGGAAGCTTAAGAAAGAGGTCCTTTTTACATGTAATTTTTATTAGTTTTGTTTTCACTGATGATGAAGAGAAGGAACAGGAAGTACAACTTTGACTGACTAGCAATTTCTTCTAACTTCCAAATTGCTCCAAGAACATAGAAGAACATCATGAAACACAAATAAAAAACCTAAACCAACGGAAGGAGACATTTCTTTGAAGAATGCAGTCTGTCTAACCAAATAAAGGCATAGAGAAAAACTAAGCATAAATACAAGCTCAGTAGATACGTCTGTCTAGCTAAGAAGGCAAGGCTCGAATTAATTTTTATTTCCTTTGCCTCCTGAATCATAGCATATCAAATGACTAATTAGCTAGGAAGGGAGGGCCTCACTGACATTATTTAGTCATTTTGTTAAAAACAGGGATTTTGCATATTCAACTTATAAAAAACAAACTACTTTTGGTGTCATTAATACTAAAAACTACTTTTGGCTGCTATAACAAAATTCCAGGTACTTTAAATGCAAACACTTATTACTCACAGTTATGGTGGTTAGAAAGTTCAAGATCAAGGTGTCAGCAGATACATTTCCTGGTGTGAAACCTCTCCCTGGCTTCCAGAAAGCCACCTTCTCACTGTGTCCTCACAGAGCAGGGAGAGAGAGAGAGAGAGAGAAAGAGAGAGAGAGAGAGAGAGAGGGAGAAAGAGGGCCGAGGGTTTTCTGGTCTCTCTGGCTCTTCTCACAAGAATGTTAATCTCATGGATGGACCTGGAAACTATTATATTGAGTGAAATAAGCCGGCAGAGAAAGAAAAATGGCATATGACCTCACTCACTCATTTGAGGAATCCAAGGAACAGTGAGAACTGAGGAACGGAATTGAGACAGAGGAGAGATCAAAGGGCCCAGAGGAAAAGAGGACAGAGGGAAAGGGGATGATAGGATGGGATAAACCTGAAGGGAAAGGCGGAGGGCACTGTAGGGAGGGGGGCAAGGGAGATGTTGAGGGGAACATGGGGGAGGGGTATGCATTCGGGGCGACCCTAGAATCTATGTAAACACAATTAATTAAATTAAAAATAGAATCCCCTTTTGAGGGCCCCACGTTCATGACCACATCCAATGCAATTTAGTTCGCAAAGGC
The DNA here is from genome assembly GCF_036850995.1 of Saccopteryx leptura. NCBI lineage: Eukaryota > Metazoa > Chordata > Mammalia > Chiroptera > Emballonuridae > Saccopteryx > Saccopteryx leptura. The sequence goes on along the minus strand of NC_089516.1, from coordinate 6,060,897 downwards.
TCCATTTCCAATGCTATCACTCTGGGGTTAGGGCTTGAACATATCAGTTTTAGAACAAGACATTCAGTTCCTAACAATTGGGGGGGGGCAAGGGGAACCAGTTAATGAGGACTTTGTTTTTTTGTTGTTGTTGTTGTTTTTTTGTATTTTTCTGAAGCTGGAAACGGGGAGAGACAGTCAGACAGACTCCCGCATGTGCCCGACCGGGATCCACCCGGCACGCCCACCAGGGGGCGATGCTCTGCCCCTCCGGGGCGTCGCTCTGTTGTGACCAGAGCCACTCTAGCGCCTGGGGCAGAGGCCAAGGAGCCATCCCCAGCGCCCGGGCCATCTTTGCTCCAATGGAGCCTTGGCTGCGGGAGGGGAAGAGAGAGACAGAGAGGAAGGAGGAGGGGGGTGGAGCAGATGGGCGCTTCTCCTGTGTGCCCTGGCCAGGAATCGAACCCAGGACTTCTGCATGCCAGGACGATGCTCTACCACTGAGCCAACCGGCCAGGGCCATGAGGACTTTGTTTTTAAAGTAAGATTTGTCTTTGAGAAAGTAAAAGCATTAGGGAAGTAGCACTGCCTTTACTCCAGTGAAGGAATCTTACATTATAATCTTTATTTGGAATCAAGATGGCATTTGTAATCAGAGATATTCAGAAAACTCTCAGGGCATTAGAAAACCTGGGGAAAACTTTTATATGTTATCATGATGTGACAAAATATGTCATTATTTCCCAGATGTAGAGGCTAGGGCACTATGGGGAAGTCCAGCTGGGAGTCTGACCTTCAGAACTGGCCTGAACCTTCCTACTCAGAATGAAGTCTGTGGAAGGGCAACATGAGCATCATGAACTGGTGAGAAACGCAGAAGTCGAGACCCTGCCCCTGCCCTATTTCATGAGAGGCTGTTTCTTAACAAGATCCCCAGGTATTAATTATGCACATTCAAGTTTGAGAAGCACTACTCTGGAATGTCCAGTTGGGTCATTTAAGCTATATTGTATAGAATTTTTCCCACTAATCTAAGACAAATACGTATTTTTTGAAAATATTCTTTTTAGAACTTCTTGCAAAATATTTTTTAAAAAATCTTTAAAAATAAAACTCTGATATTCCTGGAATAGCATATTATACATAAAAGGTGACAACAAAAACCAAAATAAATAAAATTAGTATAACAGTGACTGAATTACACCTTTTCTGTAGATGTTCTTCAAAGGACAAGTAGTTTTGGTTCAGTATTTAACATGGGGCTGGAGAAATCTACCTGAAAAAAAAGTTCAAGGTGAAACAGTTCCCAGACTGTTACTGGACCCAAGGTGGATAATGCCGATCACTTCTTTATGAAGACATGTTTCAGTTCTTTCACACAAACATAAATTGCTATGTTAGCATTAACAAGTAAGTAATTAACAAATAATCAACACCCTAAGATAGCCCCTTCCACTAAAAGGGCATGCTACATTTTGTTTTGACACTGTTTCTCTCTTCTTTATTTTGTTCCTCCCTCCCTTCTTTATTTTGTTCCTCCGTCCCTTCCTTCTTTTCCCCCCTCTTCTTTCCCTTTCCTTCTTTCCTTCTCTCTTTCTTTTTAGCCTAAGAGTTTAGGACGGCTGATATTCATTAGCATCTGCCCACAAGCCTATGTGGTCTGGGATTTTGTGACCTGAAACTATTGGGACAGGAAACCTTGCATCCAGTCTGCTGATACCAACTCCATTGGTTGTAATACTTCTTGTTTTAAAATGATGAGTCAAAGTTCAATGTATAGGTTAAAGAGCATCAACAATTAGCAGACAATAAGCTCCATAAATAAATGGCAAATGATGTCACAGAAAAAGGCAATTGTAAGAAATTTTCTTTAAAATATAATGAAAATAAAGCCAGTCACTGAATTGCAGAGAAAGACATTCCTGTTGTGCTGATGGCATTCTCTCTCCTCTCCGCCCTTCCCCTACTCAGGCAGCAGTGATACAGTAACAGAAAAAAATATCAAAAAGCTGGAAGATTAGAAATTTAAAGCCCATAATCCCCGTGGTGGTGGCCAAAAACATAATTAAGAAAAAACACTCATTTAAGTTTCCCTTCTCTTCAAAGCTAATCTCATATTTTTTTTTCCACCAAGAACTTGAGGAGGGTTAACAATTTGGGATCAACTTTTGAAAAAGATTACTTCTAACTGGACCCCATGACCTGATTACAAATGAAATCATGTACCAACAGATTTGAGGAGCAGGAATTTTTTAAAAGGTGTTTTGCTCTCCCGAAGCTGGAAAATAATCCTTTCACACAAGAATGCCAGGAACACAGTGTGACTGCCTGCGCACCCGCTGCTGGAAAGCGCCGACTTTCTGCACGCAGGACACGAGACAGCCAGCTGTCAAGAAACCCCTTTCACCTCAAATGACCAGCTCGCTTGGAACAAACACAATATGCATATGCCTGGAGCCCACCCTTCCCTCCAGTGAACGTTGGCTCTAATGAAAAAAAGACCATCTTTCCCATTTATTGATTTAGTCTGCCCTTTAAAAGGTATAAGCATTAAGAACAACCCCTCCTCCAAAAAAGCCTATCAAAGATGTTTTCAAATCACTGCAAAGTTAATCACCTTCATTAATAATGAATCAAATCAAAGAACAAGAGTTCTACTTTCAGACTGAAATTGGTGTAACTATATCCCGCTTTTATAAAAATGTATTTCCTCATCTGTTTCTCAATATTCTAGATATTTCACCTTTTACAAAAATGCAAGACCTCTTTCTAGCTCACTTAGAATCCTAGGGAATTTTTCCCGAACTCCGTCATCTTGTTCATAGCGCTCCTAAAGCCATTATTTCCTCAGTTCCTTCTGTGCACCAGGCACTGAGCTAGGCCCTTTATTTGCATTATCTCATTTAATTCTTTTTTTTTTTTTCTGAAGCTGGAAACGGGGAGAGACAGACAGACTCCCGCATGCGACCGACCGGGATCCACCCGGCACGCCCACCAGGGGGTGATGCTCTGCCCCTCCGGGGGCGTCGCTCTGCCACGACCAGAGCCACTCTAGCTCCTGGGGCAGAGGCCAAGGAGCCATCCCCAGCGCCCGGGCCATCTTTGCTCCAATGGAGCCTTGGCTGCGGGAGGGGAAGAGAGAGACAGAGAGGAAGGAGGGGGGGGTGGAGAAGCAAATGGGCGCTTCTCCTATGTACCCTGGCCGGGAATCGAACCCGGGTCCCCCGCACGCCAGGCCAACGCTCTACCGCTGAGCCAACCAGCCAGGGCCTATCTCATTTAATTCTTAAAACACCTCTGAAAAATAGGGATTCTTTGTCTCATTTTTCAAATGAAGAAAATGGGATTTAGGAAGGAAAGGAAGAAGAAAAGGCTCCCTAATCCGGGCTTCTGCCCCAAATGCCGAAGCCTGTGCAAGCATCTCAACCCAAACTCTTTTTGAAAGATGGCCAATACGTATTTGTTGAACTGAACTGACGTGTAGCCTGGGGTCTTCTCTGGCTAGACAGCACCTGTGTCTCGTGAGGGCAGTCACACACAAGGTACATTTGCGCTGGTAGTCATGTGCTACTTTTCATAAGAAGCAAGTCCCAAAGCCATATGCATTTCTAAAATCTACAATTAAACACCAAACTTATAATACTGAGGAGGAAATGCTTTACATACACACCCTAATTTCCAGAATTAACAATGTTAGAACCTAACATTGGTTTAAGGGTTTTTGATTTTGAGTAAATAAAGATCTGGTGAATTACCCACAATAGTGGGCAGGAGAATGGAAATAGGGAAGAATGGGATGTGGTTAAGAACAGAAAACAGGAAGATGTGAAATACAGGGACCCGGATCTCCTGTGTATGAAAATGATAGATAAAAACCCCTTTACCTTCATTGCAAATGTTTCAATTTCTGAGAAGGCCCAAGTTAACATAGAAGCCTTTTTTCCTTATTCTCCTAACCTACCAGATACCTGATTAGAACTCATGTCCTATCATAAATTCTAATGTCTTATTTTTATTTGTTTAACAAAACAGTTAACTATAAAAGGACCATTTCACAGTTAGGGTTTCGATAATTAAAAGCCACTTTTGGAAAGAAAAATACAAAGGAATTAATTTTTTTTGTGACAAGCTCTTCTCAGGATAATGTTTGTTTCAGATTTCCATTCTTCTCACCCCATCCTTCTTAGATTTAGCTTGTCTTTTGTATGGGTTATAAATGAAATTATACCCAAGTCTTAGGACAACTGCAAGTGTTCTACATTGTATATACTGAGATTACTGCTTTTCTGTGCTCAAGTCACTCTGACTGAGAGAGGAAAGTTGGCGACGTCTTTCCAGCATTAGAGCAAATGATAAATTCAAACATACAAATTTCCTCATTCAACAAAAAGTTACGAAGGGATTCTGCTGAATGACAGAACTATCAGATGCTGTGAGGAGTCAGTGCCCACTTGAAGGTTACATCAAACGAGCGGTTACATGTTTGGAGGGACAAATGGCATCACCAAGCACATATGGAATGTTATAGAAGCTCAGAAATGGGCAAGGGCTGGGCAGGCTGGCAGGGGCAGAGCAATGGCCTTCCTGGGGGGGAGGTCTAACCTGGGATATCAACACCTAGAGTTCCCTAGCAAGAAACGTATGATCAGACTGAGTGGGGGCAGGGACGTCCACATGGAAGCCTGTGGGGCTGGTGTGTGAGCGACTGAGGCGATGAGAAAGGGGAGCAGGGGAGTGGGGGCCAGGTGACTGAGGGCCTGGGAGGAATAATGGAACGATGACATCTGTAGCTCTCACAGATGACCCTGGTGGCACTGTGAAGACCGGATTAGTAGAGAGCTAATAAGGACACTGCTGCGCTCATTCCCAGAAGAGCTGCTGGCTGCTGTGGGCTGGGGCAGTGTCAGAAGTCAGAGAATAGTGGGTTATTCTGAGGATTTAGGAGGTGATACGGCTTCAGGAGTGCTCGGATATCCTGAGGGGTGGTGGAGGCTTAAGAAGAAAGGAGAAAACCAAGAATGCTTTCCAAACTTCAGGCTTGAAAACTAGATAACACAGACCAAGGAAACACAGACAAAGAAGCAGGTGGGTGCCCCCATGGTAAGTTCATGCAGGACATGCTAAATTGTAGGCGCTGGTGGAGAACCTAAGGAAAGGTGTCTTGGCGAGCCGTTCAGTAGTCATGTCCAAAGCTTGCAGGGAAGATCTGGACCGAGCACAGCACTTTCACCCACCGAGGCACAGGGGGCTAGCAAGAAGGCAAGGAGATCACCGAGGTGGGAGGTGAGGTCCCCAAGGGCCACTAACCTTCAAGGCAAGTCAGAGGGAGAAATGCCCCTGAGGAGATGGAGCAGGAGGATCCAGGGAGGGAGAAGGAACATGAGGAATGTGTATGGTATTCCTCTTTCAACTTCCCTATGTCAAGGGAGAAGTATCTCCAGCATGATGGTAAAGAACAGTGTGCAGTGAGTTCCAGAGGTCTAATAAGGGCTTGCCCATTGAATCTGGTAATTTCGGAACAATAAGGTTCGGTTAATTGATGAGGACAGAAGCTACATTTGATTGGCTAAAGAAGTGGCAGGAAGTGTAGGAAGAGATTCAGAAAGTGTAAACCAGTGCTTCTCCAACTTTCGGGCAAAAGGATACCACCAACCCTTTGGTTTATGGTGGTTATATCTATTGATATTTAATGTGCTGGAAATGAAAACAGAAATTATCCATATATTTACTAATTTACTTAAAGACAATATCTCCATTACGTATTTTTATAAAACATAAATACATTTTCCAAAACAAAAGCATTTGATGAGAAGAATAGCATCTTTTTACACATCTGCAGATAGATCTCTTCAATATACAGCTTAAAGATGACAATGAGTCTCTCCTATCAGCTCCTAGATGAAATCTGCTGCAATATTGTGGGAGTCAGGATGCAACACAGATAGTATGCCTTCACCTGATGGAGGGAAAGGAATTTCTTGTCCATTGTAACAAAGGTAAGGAGGCAATGCTGGGTGTGGATAGCTGTAAATGAATACAAGTAGAGGCAGGAGGTTAAGGGACTTTTCATTCAGGAGGTTAGACTTTTCCTGCAAAATAGGGTCATGAGACAGGAGGAGGAAGGGGTCAGAGATGTTAAAAGCACAAAGAATATTTGAGCCAAAATAACTGTCATCCTTTCTATCAAGAAATCCAAGAAATGGAGTTGCCTCTGAAAAATACACATGAAATAACAAGAAAGGTATCTGTGGTGCTAGTGAAATAGTGAGGCCTTCTGGGAAAGTGAAATTCATGCCAAAACATTCTAGAAGAAACAACAAAAGAAATGCAACATCTTTGGCCTTCCTAAAAAAGTTTTGAGAAATAGCTATTTGCAGCTATTTATAAGCTAGCAATAATGGTATTATCATAGGATGCAGCAGGAGAGTAATGTGATTATGTCTGATTCAACAGCAGTGTTCTCTGCATATCTCAACCCTGTCACGGAGAAACAAATATTGTTTACAAATAGAAACACGGATGGAGGCTCGAATCCATGAGTCATCTGCTGGCCCTGGAAATAGCCCCCAGTCCCCCGTCTCGGCTCTTCCCCACACCAGCCGGAAGTGTACAAGCTGTCTCCGTGCTGATGATACGAGAATCAGTCAATGACGAAGAGGGCAATGATATAACAAGGGGGTGTGAAACCATCCTTTCAAACCTCTTTGAGGTGTCTCTGAACGGTTGAACATGTTATTTCAGCAGAGGCTCTTAACCTTTCCTATGCCATGAGCCACACGGACCATCTGCTGAAGCTTATGGAGTCCACCTCAGAATAAGGATTTTAAATACATAAAATGAAATGCATAGAATTACAAAGGAATCCAATTATACTTCAATATAATTACCGACATTTTAAAACATATAATGAAGAAATATATGAATACATTAACTAGAAAGATCCAGCATTATTTTGAAGTCATGCTATTGTCCAGTCCTGCTAAATGTCCAGAGTGCTGGTGACTGTTGGCAGTATAAAAACTAGGTTATAGCCTAATGGAAAGGAGGCCCCAAATATATAAATGGGATAAACTGAGGAAATATTAAAGTAGCAAATACACTCATGCTTTGAGTACAGAGGAAGGTCTCTTGGTTAGGAACACCTTTCTGGAGGAGATGCTATCTGGCATGAGACTTCAGGTGGTGAAGATGTTATTCTTATCTATAAATTAAGCCAAAATTTTACAATTAATTTGAAACAGTCTCTGGATGACTAATGAATGAGATTTTGCAGAAATGAGTGGAAAATCTGAAAAAAAAAATCATTTTCTGCCATCTCAAATCAAAGGATTTTAAAGAAAGATAGGTAAAGTATATGGTAATAGATTTTTTTTTTTTTGTAAAGTGGCTAAGGAAAAGTCTAGGAAGAAAATAAAGGAAATATCGCTTTTAACAAGTCAGATAATTTTTCTTTGCCCACAAGGAAGACAAACTAATTTTTTATATGTCTCATCTCCAAAATGGTAAAAAAAGGTAAAATGGAGAGTCAAAAGACACCCAATAAAACAATCTCCAACCACATGAATCCTTTATTTGAAAATCAGGACTTGGAATTTAGTCCCATAAACATTGATCTTGATAGAATGCCAATATCATTAACATAAAAAAATCTTAAGTAAATCTAAAAGATTCTGATTATTAATGCCACAAATTAGACAATCATAGGGCCGAGTTTAAGAAGTAGCTTCTTGCCTTAAAGGTCTACATCATACAAGTTATCCGTGTTCATGTCAGTGACAACAGGAGTAGAAGTGGTAACTGATGGCCCAGATAGGAGATCAAGCCAAGATATGGACCATAAATCTCTTCTAAGAACAAAACTTTCCCCCAAGGAGTTTAAAGAAAAGAGAGAGCTGTTTTGCCATCCTCACTCAATCACCATTTATATCCAGAAAAGAAAGAAGGAAAGGAAAGAAGAAAAAGGAAAAAAAGGAGGTAAAAAAGGAGAGGGAAAAGGGAAGAGATAGGGAGAAACAAAAAGAGAGAGACAGAGAGAAGGAGAAGGAGGAGAAGGAAAGGAACAAAAACTATTCAGAACATAATAGATGCACAGTAGATGCTATCATTTCTTAATAGCCTGCTTTTAGCACTGTAACAATTTACAGCATATAGAATGCTTCTTTCTCTTTAAAATTATACATGCTGTCAAAAGGTATATAACTTTTCTCATATTTTTGTGAAGAATTCTAGATTACCAGTAAATTACCTGAAAGCTAAGCTTCTGTGGACAACTGTAAATAATACTAATGTGCCATGACCTTGAAATGATTAGACTCATAGGTAAACAGCAGTGTAACAAAACACACTTCAAAGTGAATGACCAAAATATTTTCGGGAGATAATGACTAACATTCCTCTAAATGTTGACTATTTTAAACAACAGGTTTTGCTATGGGAGCAATAAACCAGAAGACTCTGGATTCATCTGCATATAGTGCTAGGTGTTATAATCAAACACGATGTAGGAAAGAGTGACTCTCATATATTGAATAGTATATAATCATAGTATCTAAATGGCAATTGGATGCTAGTCACAAAGTTTTATTAATGGTAGGAGCCTTAGTAATCAATCTTATTCCATTATAATTGTAGTCAAAACTAAAATAAGAAAACAGAAAAGCCTAAAGTCACATTTCACCTACTTCACAATTTTGCTCTTGAATAGCCCAGCTAATTTGATTTCATTCCAATTCCCAAGGGGAAAATGTGTAGCTACTATTGTCTGGTACCCAATTATTCCCTCTGAGGGCACCATTCATAATCCTCTTTGTGTTGAATTCCCAGCATTGATGGTGTATGCTGAGTAGGGAAGATTAAGAGCAAAATCCTCTTGTTAAAATATCACCTGAAAATATCATATGAAACTATCATTGTGGTCAAATAGAAAATTGACCTGGCAAGGGTCAAAAAGGGTGTTAGGAGAGGAATTCTGGTACAAAATCCTTTGATCAGATTTTCTCCAAATACATTAATTTAATGAGATTGTTTTGTTCACACTAAGAAGTAAAGAAATGTGTGTTTTCAGTTGAGGAGGAAAATATAAATATGTATCCCACAGACCTCCATGCTGACACAAAGTAGTTCCCAAATGATATTACTAAACCAAGAAGGGTTAAGTAACATAGCAAACAAATCAATTGAGGCTAAGAAACATGTTTTCACTTCATAAAAGGCTTTGAAAATAACTCAAATATCTTTCTCAAATAGTATCAAATTTCATGTTGAATTAATGATAGACCTTTTGACTATAGTCTGCCAGAAAGTAGACAACCACAAAATTGACAAGAGGCAGATAAAAGCTACATTAGTAAGAATCTGTTAATTCTGGTGTGTTGCATAGATAAGATTAGTAGGACCTAACTGCTTTATTGCATAGGGATATTAAGGTGAAAGGTAGAAGCAACGCATAATAAATTAGCACTCAGTGTTTTTGAAAGAATCCTTTGTAATAATTTTTTAATTCCTTTCCACTTAGTCAAGAAATGTAAAACTACTGAAACCCTTATTTATAATCACATAGACCAATGTTAGTTTAATAGGGAAAGCCACCATTTGACAAACAGTAAATCCGTAGCCTTACAAACTTTAATTAAAAGACATTTGTCATCCAGACGCTAAATGAATTTGAAGGGAACAGATGACAAAAATATCACCATTTAGACTGCTGATGATACTAGAGGCCTTTGGAGTGGGAACATCCGTAAAACAACACCAAGTTTAAATACAACCCAAAAGGTTGAATTGGTGAACATGCCAGGTCCTTAAAAATAAGAGTTTGTGCATTTAAAGGCTGTCATGTGATGTTCCAGGGACCAAGTCATAAGTGAAAATCTGTAAAACACACTTTCTACATTTGATCAGACATTTTTCTTTTGGAAAATTAATTAAATCTACAGACCACTAGGCAAACCTTTCTCTCCTTTTCTTAGCTCATGTAGTGTTTATGTAGAGTAGCTAGAGTGTGAGCTCTGAAACCAAACTCACTATGTGGGCTTGAATCTCACTTCTGCCACATCCTTTACTTCTTTGTTTCAATTTTCTTGCCTGTAAAATAAATGTAACTAATAGTATTTAAGTTGCAGTATTCGTCCTAGTGTGAGTTTCCCAAGAGTAGATCCCAAGACAAAGATTCGAGTACTACAATGGGGACACTGTACTGGGAAGAGAAAGCCGTCAATAAAGAATGCATTACCCAGCCCTTACCATGGCAGGTGAGTGGAGCACAATACTGCCAAGAATTTTTGGAAATGTTGTGAAAGACACATCTCTGAACTATCCTATGTCAGTAGCAAGGGACTTGGGTATTTAAACACCAGCTCTTGTCAGTAATTTTTACAGTGCTATCAGACAAAACTATAGCAGCGACAGTTCCAGAAAAATCTATCAGCCACAGAGATACAGATACTGGCCGCTGGGTGTCTTCAAGTGCACAATGCTGTGGTAGGATCCAAGGAGTGTGGGCAGGGCTGAAAGAATTAAAGTGCATAGGGGCGTAGCGCAGCGCATGGCACATGGAATGAATTCTATAAATGTTCTTTACTATGACTATCAGTATTATTAGTATTACTACCCATTGAGGCATCAGGCACTACTGCTACCAGGTATTATGTCTATGTCTTGCTACCAGGATCCTTGTTGATGCTGCAAAGAGTAGCTATTCTGTAACATTTGATTATTATGGTGATTCATGATGATGATTCAGACTCAACCAGAAAAGCTTACCCTGAAAAATCAGGGGACGTTTGCCTTTGTACACTATGTGGCTGTGAGATGAACTGCAAACTACAACAAACCACAAACACAATTCCTCTTCCAAGAACCGCCGGGTCTTTACTCTCATAAAATCCACTGCCTCTACTTCTGCTGCTGTTATTAGGCATGACCTTGAGAAGCTCACAGCAGGCGGTCGCTGAGTTGATTGAATCTGAATGCTAATAGAAATGCCTGACCCAGAACTGGTGCCCACCAGAACATGGATTAAAAGTTTCCAAAGGAGATTAGCAAACTAAACAAACAAAGCTGTCACATGTACAAAATTCCTTGAGGACCCAAAGAGAGAACTTCAGACACCAAATCAGCTGGAGGTAGCAATCACTTATCAAGGCCCAGAAACCGGATGACATCAAATTTATGTACGGAGCCTGACCAGGCGGTGGTGCAGTGGATAGAGCGTCGGACTGGGATGCAGAGGACCCAGGTTCAAGACCCCGAGGTTGCCAGCTTGAGTGCAGGCTCATCTGGCTTGAGCAAAACTCACCAGCTTGGACCCAAGGTCGCTGGCTCGAGCAAGGGGTCACTCGTTCTGCTGAAGGCCCGCGGTCAAGGCACATATGAGAAAGCAATCAATGAACAACTAAGGTGTCACAACGAAAAACTGATGATTGATGCTTCTCATCTCTCTCCGTTCCTGTCTGTCTACCCCTCTCTCTGACTCTCTGTCTCTGTAAAAAAAAAAAATCTATGTACGGAGCATGTATTGTACAAGGTAATTCAGACAGTGAGCAGTGGGATGGGTGGTGGGGCAGACATGGGACTAAGATGTAAAAGACACAGATATGCTTCTAGGAAGCTGCAGACTCACCAGGGAGAAGTCACGTAGCCACATTAAATACCAGTTATTACTTTAACTACCAGTGACTACTTTTGACTCACATATAATGATAAGAAAAAAAATGTTGAGATTTGTCACAAAGCATTACACATGGAATTATCTCATGATTGAAATTAGGCGGAAGAGGGCCATAAATCAGGTTGCAGGAGAATTGAGCCTTTCGAAAAGATGTGGTTGACAGACCCCTACTTGACTATTCAGCATCCATTCTCTACTTCCCTGATAACACCCAACCTTGTTCCCAGGGGACAAAGATGCCCAGGTTAAAGAGTAATAGTTTACTCCCCAAGCAGCGTCCTTCATATTAGGGCATCCAGTGAGTAGTAGCTACTTTGCCTTTTTATCCTTTTTGACTTCCTTTTTCTGACTTGGATCTCGCAGTAACTTCAGCCATGGAAGTTACGTGCTAAGGATGCGATGGCAAAGAGGAGAAGGCGCTTGGGACTCTGGTGTATTATGGACCCACTATATTAAATCCTGAGTACCTAATTCTGGACTCATCTTATGATGATGTACATTTTCCACAATTTAAAATCTTTAAAATTGGGATAGGTCTTACAGATGATAGTGTTTTAAACTACCACATAATAGCTGTTTGCTCATCACATATGTGAACAATGTACTCATTGCTACTGATAAGGCCTTCACGACAACTGAATTATATCTAGTGTTGATACCATGCATGGTAAGTTTAAATCCCATTAAAATCTCTTCCAAAAGACTATATTATGACTCAAGATTGAAGTGGAAAGTTACTGGTATATAGAAAAACATGGAGACAGAGCAGCAGGCCATGAATATGATATTAGGAAAGCAAATATTCATGGTTGAAGAAGTGAACACATTTTCTAGCAAAGTGACAAATGCTTTCAGGACCTAAGCTAGGAAGATATTCACCCAAATAGATGAAGCTGTGTTACAGAGTGCTACAAAGATAGATATAAAAGTGCTGCCTATCCCGGGCCACGCAAGAGAAACCCAAGCATTAGTCTTTGCAAAGTGGGTGTCAGGAGTTTGTAAGAAAATTTTAGAGATAATATTGGGGACTCCTAAAAAATGCCATGTCACCAACACTACTGATAGCCCAAAGAAGAAAGCTGTATGAACAAGTGCGGACACCAGTGACACTCAGTCAAAAAACTATTCACAAGGGGCTCTAACTGTGAAGAATTTTTAGGAATACCTTAATTTATTTTACTTACATGTTTCTTTTTATAGATGCTCAAGAATGTACATGATAAAAGCTCTATCTAAGTCTAAAAGAAGTCTAAGTCTAAGAGAGACAAGGAGACAGAGAGGCATTCAGGGGCCATTCCTGTAAATCAGTGATAAGATGTAAAGGGCCTGATATAAGAGGGGTGGCGAGGCAGGTAGAAGAGGGTACAGGGGGGACAGGTGGTGATGGGAGACTCGACTTGGGGAGGTGAACACACAACACAGTGTACAGATGATGTACTATACAATTGTACACCTGAAACTCATGTACATTTTTTTTTCCTGAAGCTGGAAACAGGGAGGCAGTTAGACAGACTCCCGCATGCGCCCAACCAGGACCCACCCGGCATGCCCACCAGGGGGCGATGCTCCGCCCCTCTGGGGCATCGCTCTGTTGCATCCAGAGCCATCGTAGCACCTGAGGCAGAGGCCACAGAGCCATCCTCAGAGCCCGGGCGATCTTTGCTCCAATGGAGCCTCAGCTGCGGGAGGGGAAGAGAGAGACAGAGAGGAAGGAGAGGGGGAGGGGCGGAGAAGCAGATGGGCGCTTCTCCTGTGTGCCCTGGCCGGGAATCGAACCCGGGACTCCTGCACGCCAGTCCGACGCTCTACCACTGAGCCAACCGGCCAGGGGTCATGTACATTTTTTTAACCAATGTCACCCTAATATAATCAATAAAGAAAAAAGAAAGACGTGAGAGTTAACAAGAAACTATGCTCACTGGAGGGGCGGCAGACGTGAGAGTTAAGAAAAGAGATTTTCCTTTTACTGGGATTAAAAATGAGATAAATTTAGTGGATTGTGGGCAGGATCAGTTTTGAGGGACTGAAAATGAACATTTTAGTTCCTACTCCCAGCTAGTAGTTTTTTCTTTTATTATAATTTTATGACTCCACCGTAAAAGAAAAAAAAGGCAGAATGTGAAGTTACTAGTTAAAGTGGTTATATTGAAACTAAGTTTGCTGCACACCAACAAGCATTATGTAGCAGATAGAAAAAAAACCGTCTTCAAAATATACAGAGCAACACGGATGAATTAAAAATTTTAGGGCACAGAAAAAACACAGTGATACATAATACTCAATAAAAGTTAGGCAAATTTATATGAATGTATGTAAAACAATAATACTAATTTGTAAAAACAAATGTATACAGAAGATTTACACTAAACTCAGTAGAATAATTACTTGGATATGTAAATAGGAATAGCATAGGGTATAAAAGGAAATGGATGAGCTTTTCAAACACAAGAAGTTGAACCTGACCTCTGGTGGCACAGTGGATAAAGCGTCGACCTGGAATGCTGAGGTCACCAGTTCAAAACCTCAGGCTTGCCCAGTCAAGGCACATATGGGAGTTGATGTTTCCTGCTCCTCCCCCCTTCTTTCTCTTTCTCTCTTTTCTACCTCTCTCTCTTCTCTCTAAAAATGAATAAAGTCTTAAAAATATTTTAAAAACCATAAGAAGTCAAATTATCAGTGATGATAATGTGTAATAAACTAAAAAAATAAATAAATAAATAGCTCAATCTGATGCCTCCCCATGAAAAAGGTACAGCTTAGATTGGAAATTCAAACTGGTACTGCATAAGCATCAAAAGATGCAGTACCAATATCTTTTGAAAGCCCTGTCTTTCCAACATTCAGGAGAGAAAAATAAAGATACCATTCACACACTGTAGAAATATTACACACTTAAGAAAAAAGGAGATAAAATATTTATGGCACACCAATGAACTTAATAACCACCTTTTAGAAATAATAAAAATTTACCATTATTCAAAAGTGATACTACTCAGCATGTCTCTTCCAAAAAAAACTCAACTAAAATATCATTATTTTGAGTGATTTTTGTAAAGCATGGTTTTTTTTCCTTTTTCTTCTTTTTTAAGACCTTATTTATTCACTTTAGGGAAGAGAGAGAGAGAGAGAGAGAGAGAGAGAGAGAGAGAGAAGGGGGGAGGAGCAAGAAGCATCAACTCCTATATGTGCCTTGACTAGGCAAGCCCAGGGTTTTGAACCAGCGACCTCAGCATTCCAGGTTGACACTTGATCAACTGCGCCACCACAGGTCAGGCCAAGTATGGTTTCCACTTCATGAAAAAAATTTCTTGAACAAAAATTGAAAAACATAAAACCAAATAGTTTTAATTAAATTTCTTTTAAAATATTTTCTAGCCTGACCAGGCGGTGGCACAGTGGATAGAGCATCAGACTGGGATACAGAGGACCCAGGTTCAAGACTCCGAGGTCGCCAGCTTGAGCGCGGGCTCATCTGGTTTGAGCAAGGCTCACCAGCTTGGACCCAAGGTCGCTGGCTCAAGCAAGGAGTTACTCGGTCTGCTGAAGGCCCGCGGTCAAGGCACATAAGAGAAAGCAATCAATGAACAACTAAAGTGTCGCAACGAAAAACTGATGATTGATGCTTCTTATCTCTCTTTGTTCCTGTCTGTCTGTCCTTATCTATCCCTCTCTCTGACTCTCTCTGTCTCTGTGTAATATATATATATTCTATCTGATCATTAATAATGTTTTGCATTTCATTAATATATGTTTACTCAATTTTCACTTCTGCTAATTTAATTTTAGCAAGTTAGATTCTGGGGTAGCCTCATAGAAGTGAAGTCTGGAAATGTGTTGTACATTTCCCATCACCTTACATCACACTGTTTTTGGTTGTTTTGTGTGTGTGTGTGTGACAGAGAAAGAGACACAGAGAGGGATAGAGACAGACAGACAGGAAGGGAGAGACATAAGAATGCTTTGCTGCGGCACCTTAGTTGTTCATTGATTGCCTTCTCATTTGTGCCTTGACTCGCTACAGCAGAGCAAATGACCCCTTGCTCAAACCAGCAACCTTGGGCTTTAAGCCAGTGACCATGGGGTCATGTCTATGATCCACGCTCAAGCCATCTACTCTGTGCTCAAGCTGGCTACCCTGGTGCGCCAGCGCTCAAGCTGGCAACCTTGGTGTTTCGAGCCTGGGACCTCTGTGCCCCAGTCTGATGCTCTATTCACTGCCCCACTGCCTGACCAGGTGCATTGCACTGTTCTAATTTGGAGTTCAGAACCCTCTCAGAGTTCTGACTTCTTAATCAATGGACACATTCAAATACCCCTCATTTCCATCAAACTCAATCTCTCAAACAGCAGTGGAGGGCACATGAACAAAAATCATTTAGCAACTGAAGAAAGCATATCCCTTTTAGTTGGAAAGAAAGACTACATCAACACAACAAATACTTACCCAAGTTTCTCGTTCTCAGTCCTATTGACATTGTGAGCTGGGTGATACTTTGCTGTACGACATCCTATGCACTGTGGGATGTATAGGAGCATCCTTGACCTTCAACCACTAGAGGGTGTAGCAACTTGCCCCCCTCTCTAATTGTATCTAGCAGAGAGGGCAAAATGACCTGGGTGAGAACCACCGCTATGTTGGAATAAAAGTGACAAATTGAAATCAATGGAGAACAAGTATTGTTGCTTACTGGTTTTACCAGTGTTCAATAAAGGTTCATTGATGATAACAGGATTCAGCATCCATTGTGTGCCTGGTAACACAGGTAGTACTTTTTAATGCTTGTTAGGATAGTAATAACAAAAACAGCGACAACTTGCTATGGATAGCTTATTGCCTTGCTTCTTAACCTCTTACCCTTTCTTTTACTAAGAGACTTCCTACTATTTGCCTTGGATGCAAACTCTCCCCCAACGGTCACAGTGATGGTGAGGGTTGCCAATCAAGATGTCCCACTTTCTTCTAGCTGTGGGGTAAACAATCTCTAAGCATAAGAAAAAGAAAAAAGACAGAGGTCATTCATCCTCCTGAGGATCCTTGACAAGCCCACCCGAGTCCCGCTTCTCATACCTTGCAAGTTGCCCTCATTCTTGTCCTTTCTGAACTTGTTTTCTCCGAATCTTTTAGTGCAACCATATCTTCCCATAATGTCCTATTTTAGCTGAATTAGTCAGTTTGGAGTTTTGCAATTAAAGGACTCCAAATGATCACTTTCTTTGACTGGATTAGGCACAAACCCGGCACTGGGCTGTGGTACATCTTGTCTCCTCACTCCTACTCGGTAGTTACCATCTAGCACTCAGGATGGGACAGGTCCACTCTTGTTATGGAAAACCCAAGCAAGGCTGGTGGTCATGCATTTCTCATTCAGGCTGCCAGGAGCCTCACCTGGAGAGCTCTATCTAATAACAAATGCTTTGGCCTTGCCCCTAGAAATTCTGATTTGAATGGACTGAGGCTGGGCCCAGGAACCACTGTGATGTTTTTAAAGAAAGTACTATTGAAAAATTAATATGCATGAGGCAGTGCCCTTGGGCACATAATCTGAAATCAGAAGTCAGTGCAAATAATAAGGAATTATATTTTTAATTAAAAGAACACTGCAGATTAGATGTAATACCATTAACACTTTGTAAAAGCTCTGCAGGGGATGCCAATAAGTGGCCAGGGTTGACTCTCACTATTCTAGAGGAGGGGTTGGCCAACTAAGAACTATGAATGCCAAAGCCACTCAGCTGCCTGTATTTAAAAATAAAGTTTTATTGAAATGCAGCCACATCCATACATGTACATACTGCCTGTAGCTACTTCTGTCCTATAGCAAAAGTTGACTAGTTGTGACAGAGACTGCATGATCAGCAGGGCCAAAAATATTTACTATGTAGCCCTTTACAAAAAGTCTGCTGACCGGTGAAGTGTCTTGCTTAATTGTCATAACAGCCCCATGACTGACAATATTAATAGCTAGTGCATACTGAGCAGTTATGATGTACCTGGCGTTATTCTCACTGTCTTAAGTACCTATTTCATTTACTGCCCTCAACAATCATCCTACCAAGGAGGGATTATTGGAATGCCCATTTTAGACAGGAAAAGGAAACTGAGTCAAGGAGAAGTAACTTTCCCATATCTACATAACTCATAGCTGGTGGGGCCAGAACTAGAATTCAGGTCCTTTGTCAGCAGAGCTCCAGCCATGTTACTAGACAAATGACCTTCAGAGATGTCCAAGCCCTACTCTCCCAGCTTGAAAACATGTTCTTTTACATGACAGAAGGGACTCTGCAGGCATAATTAAGTTAAAGGATCATGAGATGGGGAAATAATCCTAGATTATCCAGGTGAGTCCAGTGTAATCTCAATGTCTGGACAAGGAAAAGAGAAAAGGAGATGTGGCAGTCAGAAAAGGAGGTATGATAAGGGAAGCCAAGGACACAGTGATTTGGGAACACAAATCAAGGAGTGCAAACAGCCTGCAGAATTGGGAAAAAATAAAAATAAGACAATGGATTCTCTCCTAGAGCCTACAGGCAGAACAAGCCTGACAGCACATTGGTTTTAGCCCAGTGAAACCCACACTGGACTTCTGACCCCCAGAACTGTACGATAATAAGTGTATGTAGCTTTACTCCAATACACTGTGGTAATTTGTTATAGCAGCAATAGGAAACTCATACACAGGCTATGTTTTACTTACTTGAGCCACACTTTAGTAAACAAAATGGCAGCAATAGAGGGACTTAATCTAAATCAAGTTAATCCTTGAAGCTTCTGGAGCATAATAATGGACAATGAGGTAGCAGTTGAGTTAGGGAAGAAGCTCTGAGCTAAGGAACTGCCTGGAAACCTGAGAGGAGGAACAGGAGATTGATTGCCCAGATGGATAGGACTAGGTTCAGCCCATGTTCCCTAAAGGCAGATAAGAAGCTCCACAGGTTGGAAGGAGAGAGGGAGAGAGAAGGAGAGAGAGGGAGAGAGAGGAAAAGAGAAGGAGAGAGAGGGAGGGAGGGGAGAGACTGGGAGACAGGGATGGGGAGAGGGAGAGAGAGAAAGAAAGAGCACACCTGTGCACAAGAGCTGTATTGTCCGAAGGGCCAGAGACAGTAATAAAGATTATTTTTTATAAGAGCAGGCCTTCTGCTAATCTGAGATTTCTCCCTTTAGCATCCAAAAGCTGATTTTGAGATGTTCCAATATGTTAATGCCATCGTCCTCTACTTTGTTAAAAAATATCATTGACTTAGAGATATTATTAAAAATTTGACCTATGGGAATAATTATATAAGTATACCTTGAAATATCAGACAGAAATGTTCCTGAAAAGCTATGTGAATCTGAATATATTAGCATAATATGGAGTTTCTCCATCTCAGCTGTTGATATTTGGGATGCAATAATTCCTTGTGGTGGCAGCTGTCCTGTGGATTGTATGACGTTTAGGAGCAACTCTGCATCCTACCCACTAGATAGATGCCAGGATCATCCCCTGCCTCAGCTGTGACGAAAAAGATGTTTCTAGACATTGTAAAATGTCCCCTGCTGGGCGAAATCAACCCTGGAGGAGAACCATTAGCATAATCAAAGAGAAACCTTACGTTTTTGTTCACTTCCATCATGCTGTTACACAGTCCCACTCTCCCATCCTGCCCCAAGAACCCTCCACCGCTGTCAAAATTAAATAAACAAAAGAACCGGTGGCTCTGCGGAAATAACATGGAGAGTGGGTTCTGGGCAAGCGTACAAGACTCGCTCCATTGTCTCTGCATTGTTCCTCAGAGCTCAGCCTTTTATTTTTAGTTCCTTAAAAAAATGGAAATTTAAGTAAATATAATTTTTCATTTGCCTTTAGTCACTGATATATTAATTCTCGAAGGGTAAGATAATGTCAACAAGCAAATTAACAAAGCATGCTGGATACAGGTGTTAATTCTTAATTACATTCCGATTTCACATTCATGAGGGAAACGGGACTTTGCAGACATTTGACCAGAGATGGCTGGTGCCTTTACATGAATCAAAACCTGTTCAGAATTCAAGGACAATGACAATCCCTAGATAAAGTTTTCTGATGCGTCCCCTCCTCTTTCTTTCTATGAGTTCTCCCTTCTTTACAACAGTTATTTTACTCTTTAGTTGTTCACATGCATATTTACTTCACCTTGGGAACTCCTCATCTCAAGTGGGGATAGCTCCCTTTAAAGCAGGGGTTCTCAGCCTGAGTTCCACATCAAGATCCCATGGAGAGCTCTTCGAGATACCAACAAAGCAAAAGAAACTCTTGTTCATTGCTGGTGGGAATGCAAAATGGCACAGCTACTATGAAAAACAGTTTGGCAGTTTCTTACAAAACTAAACATACTCTTACCATATGATCCAGCAAATGCTCTCCTTGGTATTTACTCCAAGGACTAAAAAACTTACATCTACACAAAAACCTGCCTATGAATGTTTACAGCAGTTTTATTCTTAATTGCAAAACTTGGAAGCAACCGAGATGTCTTCAGTAGGTGAAGGGATAATAAATAGTGTTATACTCAGATAATGGAATAGTATTCATAGCTAAAAAGAAATGAGCTACCTAGCCATGAAAAGTCACTGGCATTAAATATAAGGGAAGGCAGCTAGTCAAAGCCCATTTTTGGATCCTAGTTTGAACATATATTTGGGAGACAGTGGGAAAGTTTGAATATAAACTCAATATTACACAATTTAAAGACATTAACCTACAGGTGTGAGAATGCTACTGTGTATATGTAAAGAAAACATTTTTTGAAATTGGAGGCTGAAGTATTTATGAGATATAATTATGATTTCTGTAATTTATTTCAAAATGTGTTCTCCAAATACAATGCAGATATGGAAAACTGCAATGATTGTTAAATCAAATTCATAGGTGGATAGAATGAGCATACAGGTGTTATTATACTATTCTCTGACCTTTTTTGTATGTTTGAAGAAATGTTCTTAGTGAAAGATCCAAAAAGGTCTACACTGATAACAAAACAGTGCTGAGATCAAATCCTGATGAATGCTTTCTGAGTCACTAACATTGAACCCAGCAGAGAAACAGTAAACTATGAGCATATCATGAGCCAACGGAAAGGAACATGTAATCAAGGCAAGAACAGGAGGGCACTTGAAGCTCTCACAAAGTCAAAGCTGAAGAATAGACAGGAGAGAGCCGGAAGCATCCATTCAGCATCTGTTCAGGGTGGCTGCTGTGCTGCTGAGGGATTGTTACTCAAGTAGCCAACCTGCATCTGCTGTCCGCCATCGTCCTGCGTGAGGTGCTGGGGAGACCTTGACTGACAAGACACGCACAGCTCTCAGGGAGATTCCATCCTTAGGAACAGTGGAGAGAACAGCATGTCAGGTTATAAACCAGCCAGCCAATAAATGAAACTGTCCATGGTGCTGAAACCATCAGGAAACAAAAGGGGGGTGGTGGATAGAATTAATTGAGTAGAGAGAAGGGAGCTACTTCAGATGGAGTGGTCCAGTTGCCTGCATCTCCCAGGAGACCTGATTAATGAGATCTGAGGGAAGAAGCATTCTAAGAAGACGAGGCAGAAGCTCAAAGGCTAAGAGATAGGAATAAACTTGATGTATTGCAAAACAAAGCTGCCCATGTGCCCGAAAGGGAATGGAGTAGGGAGAGTGATCCAAAGAGGGCAGGGAAGGTAGGCAGGGGAAAGATTCTGACAAGCATGCAGTCATGATGAGGACTGGAGAGCTAATCCTTGGTGCTGTGGGAAGACCCTGTAGCATTACAACTGGGGACATAGTATGGTCTGAGTTGTGTTTTTGGAAGACCTTTCTGGCTGGTCCACAAAAAACAGGCTGTAGGGAGAAGGGTAGCAATACGAAGAGCAGTAAAGAAGCGGCTAGCCTCACTGGGCCGTGGCACAGTGGATAGAGCGTCGGACTGGGATTCGGAGGACCCAGGTTCGAGACTCCGAGGTCACCAGCTTGAGCGCGGGCTCATCTGGTTTGAGCAAAGCTCACCAGCTTGGACCCAAGGTCGCTGGCTCGAGCAAGGGGTTACTCGGTCTGCTGAAGGCCCGCGGTCAAGGCACATGAGAAAGCAATCAATGAACAACTAAGGTGTCGCAATGAAAAACTAATGATTGATGCTTCTCATCTCTCTCCATTCCTGTCTGTCTGTCCTTATCTATCCCTCTCTCTCTCTCACTGTAAAAAAAAAAAAAAAAAAAGCAGCAGCTAAAGTGATTCAGTTGGACAATAGTGGTGGACCTTGCTTACTGATGGTACTGATCAAACAGAAGGGGCCGATTCTAGACTCTTGTTTATGGCTAGGAAGTGGGGAAGTGGCAAGGGGAAGAAAGCAAGCAGGGATGACTCATTGAGGCTCGGCCTGAGTGTCTGCTGTGGTGTAATATACTAAGCTGGGAAAACAACTTCAAAGCTGCACGCTTGTTGCTGGAACACATGAAGCCCTCTCTGGATTCAGGATCGCCAAACGTCTTTACCCCTGTGTGAAACATGTCTTCCTTCGGGTCGCATTGGCAGGTCTCATCTAAAACACCCCATTCAGAGAGCTCTATCCTGACCACTCTAACTACTTCCTGGGGGTGGGGCCGCAGGGAAGAAGAGACACTAATCACTGCTTTTGTTGGGCAGAGCCAAGACTACAAAGGACTTCAGAGTTGGCACTGATAACTGCTGGCTGTACTTGGCCCACCCAGTTTCTGCCTCCTCCTCCCCCTCCTCCTGCTCCAACTCCTGTTCTTCTTCTCCTCCTTGGCCATCTTGGGAGTCTGACCTTGAACTTGCCCCGTGTGGACCAGGGAACCTTGGGCTTTACTTAATACAGGCAGCTGGCGACTTGCAGAGTGGCTATGGCCTTCAGTCCACAGCAACCTAGGGCAGCTTTGTCTTCATCCTCCAGGGCCTTGCCGGCCTGAAGCACAACTTGACCTTCTGGTACAAACTGTGCACCTGTGCACATACATACTTCCTCTCAAGCAAATTCAGGAAAACAGCTCCAGCTGAGTCACCTTTATCTGCCACAGTATGTGGTACACTAGTTTGTAAATAAGTAAACAAATACCAATTTTCCCTACTTAGCAAATGCACTGTTTGTGCAGTGTATGAATCTGTAAATATTGGAAGAGTTAGTCCTCAGATTTATTATGGTATCACATATATCATTATTATATCTAAGAAATTTCCATATGATAATGATAATGTATCTAAAGTCTAACTGACCGTATCAAATCAATATTCTTTAATCATCATCTGTCCCAATTTAACATATCCAGCTTACGTTGGTATTGACTCCCCTCTGCTTGTTTCCACATTTATCTCAGGCACATTTGGTCCTCCCAAAGACAGGGAGAGGGCCGGGGATAAGAATAACAGGGAAATCTGGGACATGACAAAGACCACAAATGGGAGCAACAGAAGCCAAAAATTCCTAGAAGCAACTGTCTTCGCACTGTCCTCACTCAACCTGCTATGAGCTGTTGAAATAAGCAAGGATCTGTATGAACACTTTTATTTTCATAGATGGAGAACTACATAGTCTCCAGAGATGTGGGGCGGGGAGAGAGATATTTTTAACTCACTTTTCAAGTCTAATCAGGATTGAATGACATAAGATCAACTGATAAATGGATTTCAACTGTATTTAAGTTGCCCATTTTATCTAGAAAAAATATTAAATGTATATGTAACTTGAACATTAGACTTCCTTTTATGACAAATTTTATTCAGCTAAGATATGGTTTAAGGTAAGGGCAATGCAATTTAATTATATTCTTCTTATTATGTACTTATAACAAAATATAAGAATTAACCCATTCTATGAGACATACTAAAACTGGAAGTATGGGAGCTTTAGTTATAGGATGGTGTGTGTGTTTAAATTGTTGGCCTAAACATTAGTACCAAGCATTCTCTTCAAATCCGTGTCATTACAAAATCTTTCATGAGTATAAACTATCAAGACAAAACAGGAATAACACAAATTCTAATTAAACAAAATGAAACTCTTTTGTGATCTTGATATTTGGCCTCAACTTGTTTGAAAGCCAAACTGGAAATCAGATTGAAAGGGCATAAAAGTCATACAAATTAAAGCAGCAGCTTGGCACCCATCCTGGGTCACAAAGGGCACTAATGATGCCAAGAGTAGGGATAAAAAATGCAGAAAAGTAATCTCAAATTACATTTTACAGCTGGGAAATGACAGTTGTTAATGTCACTTTCCTTTAAACCAAGTGAACCTGATTCACATATGTCATGATGCTTGCTGTATTCAAACATGTAGTGATATTTGAGGGAAGACCCATTAGAATGAATTCCCTTCCAATCATTTTAGGCTTTGCACTCTACCAGTTAATGTTTTCTCTCTGCTTTAGGCAGATTTCCCAAAAGGATACAGTGGCTGCCCATTGTCTAATCAACAAGCCATCCTGGTAAATTAAATATGACAAATACGAAGAAGCAGATGTTCAACTTACTTTCCAAAAATATCACTGAATGTTAATGTTACTAATTATTTTACATGAACTTTATTTCACCTCAATATGAGGGCTGGGCATTGGTTTAAAACCCTCTAAAAATGGGACTATTAAGGAATAGAATCCGGGTACAATGCCTGCTTCAGTTTCCTGGTCACAAAAATCTGAAGCAACTGCAAATATTTGCATTGAGTTCTTTCTAAGGCTCTTTTACCAAAGAATACCTTTCAGATGAAGACTTGTGAAATGGATGTGAGACATTACTTTACCTAAGGAATACCCAAGAGAATGTGAGGTCAAGCACAAATTAAAAGCCAATGTGGATGGATGCAGCATAAATATTGGGGATAAAGCTTCAGTGAACATCCTGTTTTCACAGTTTGTGACCTTGAGGAACTTATAAGATACTTTTAGTTTATGTTTTTAATTCGTACAGCAAAAATTTACAATGGTATCCACCTCTCTACCTTTCCACCCATACCCACATGTTCATTTACACATATCCCTACATCTATACCGAACCTAAGTGCTGGGAACTACCCTATGTAGTAAGCACACTAGGTAGCCATGAACCTTTCTTTCTTGAAGGAGCTTACAGACTAGAGAGCAAAACAACAAGCACGTGGTTTAATATGCACTCAAATGAAGGCATGAACAGAGCTATGGAGACTCACGCAAGAGGAGTGGCTAAGCTAAGCCAAGCATAGGGGCCAAGAAAAAACATCATCTTGGCAAGAATGCTGTCCGTCTTGAGACGCAGAGGCTGAAAAGCAATCAGCCAGGAAACAGAGACAGAGGGAAGGGGGCGGTCCAGAGAGCTGCACCTGCACATGGATAGGAAGCACAAATACTTGATAGATACAACTTTTTGGCAGGTCCACAGATACATTGGAACTGACACCCAGCCTCATACAGAAAGGACTGAAACAAGCATAACACACATGTCATGAAAGATGAAAACAATATGTGTTAACAGCCTAGGTAAAGCTATTTTTGGATGCTTTTTATTTTTTCTGAAATAGCTTTCTACCCCAGGATAATTTCTCATAGACCAAATAAGCTTCCTGAACCATATCAGATAATATCAAAAAAGGTGGAGATGATGTTTTAGGGCTGTATGACATAAAAAATTATATGTCCTTGTCATTTTAATGATCACCACGTCCTCCAAACTAACTTTGGCTATATAAACACTTCTCTAATCCAAGAAGCACAAAAATAACTAAAAATAACTAAAGTTATTTATTTAGTACAAGAAACTCCTACACACAGCCTAGAACCATGCAGTCTATACAAGGCAATGATTAGCATAGCTATTTCCTTCTTTCTTCACATGCCCCATGATCCCCTCCCCTGAGCAAAAGGAGAGGAGCAGGCAATGGCTTTCTTAGTTCACACATAATTCTTCTAGGGTCACCTTTCATACAACATTGGCTAAGTCTCTCTGTAGGAACTGTCAGGATTTCAAAAATATGTCCTAACTTGATTTTGGCACACAAAGTTATCAAAAGTCTCATGTTTACTCCCTCTTCTTGGTTACTAAACCATCACAGAGGTCAATGTCCCATGTATCTTCTCTCAGGTTTTAATTTTGACAAAGTTCAGTTAAGAAAACTGATGTACCAAATTGTACCTACTTGGTTATTAAAAATAGAAAAGTTTCAAAAGGAGTCGAACCAAAGGAATGATAGCCAAAGTTATGTAATTTATATGGAGAAAGGACCCCCAAAGACTGGAGAATTGTCAACAGGTGATACTGTTACCTAGAAGATACTGACAATCATATGCCAGAGTTGACTGACTACCATATTAGCATAAATAATAGCATTATTTTATAACCATCTGTGTCAGATAATTAGCTGTCTACCAGACATCCATACTGTATATTTGTGCTGAAACATGGCTGGCCAGTCAAAAACTGCATTTCCCAGCCTCCCTTGAATCTAGAAAGACAAGTGACTAAATGACTCAATCCTAGGCAATGGGATATGAGCTAAATCATGTCTGCCACTTTCAGGCCTGGTCCAAAACCATGCAAGTCTCTATGCTTTCTCTTTTTCCATCTGTCTGATGAATCTCAATGTCTAGGCAAGCCCAGAAACCACATGTTTTGAGGACAGAAGGGCTTTCATCAACCTTGGGGTTTGAGTGACTGAATAGAGAAAGATCAGAGTTTATGTTTGTGACATAGAGAGAGAGAGAGAGAGAGAGAGCGAGCGAGAGAGAGAGAGGCAGGCAGGGACAGACAGACAGAAAGAGAGAAAGAGATGAAAAGCATCAACTTGTTGTTGTGGCACTTTAGTTGTTTACTAATTACTTCTCATATGTGCCTTGACAGGGAAAGGGGCTCCAGCTGAGCCAGTGACCCCTTACTCAAGTCAGCAACCTTGGGCTCAAGCAAGTGACCTTGAGCTTCAAGCCAGTGACCTTTGGGCTCAAGTCTGAGACCTTGGCATTTAAAACCTGGCTCCTCAGCATACCAGGTCAATGCTCTATCCACTGCGCCACCACCTGGTCAGTCTAGACTTCTATTGTTTTAAGCCAATAAGATTTCAGGGTATATCTGTCATAGCTGCCAGGACTACTCTAAATAATATCTCATTAATTCATACAAAAAGCTTTCATTCAATTCTGCTGCTTACAAAGGATGTTGTAATATTAAAATTAAGTGGAACATTATTCTAATATGAGAACATCCCAACATACATGATATAGACAAAAACTTGAAAACATTGCTTAAGGAGTTCTCAAAATTTCTACCTCTAATATCTCAAGTTCTATATTATTACAAAAGCATAGTTACCACTGCTCCCAAGTTAAACCAATGTTAAGTTGTATGTAAACATTTAATGAAATATGCAACCATAGTTACAATCTAAGCAAAGAAAGACTCTAGAGCCTCTAATATACTTTCAAGGGAAATTATGTCAATCAAGAGTAGAGATGAAAACTTGATATATTTCAGGTAATCAGAACAAAACACCTATTATTAACATCCTTAAAATTATTTTATAATTACTTGATTCATTCTTTATTGGATAGATAACTAGAAACAAATTTGTCTATTAATTTGGTGAAACTTTGCTAGTTTCTAATTAAACCATAGTTCATATCATCATCTTTGTAGGAAAAACAAACAAACATATAGGAGGTCAATTTAATGTACTTTATATCACCAAAGAAATTTCTGTTTATTCTCCATGTAAAGTCAGTCCTATGGACAGGTTTGGTCAGGGGCCTACCTATCTTACACTCCAAAATTCTCCATTTCCCCAGAGAAGCCTCCTGGGACTAATTAATCTTCTGGTGTGCTTGTCAACAGAGCTGAACTAATTCTACACTATGCCTCACACCAGCAGTTGGAGGCTATAATTGTTATTGGTCAGTGCCCAACACCTACGCCAACAGATGTCTGTTAAATTTGTCAACACAGCCAGATAAGTAGGAGATTTCATGCTTCAGATGTGGCAAGCTGGATCCAGGCTTCTTTGCATGCTGGAAATGCCAACCTACAATATGTTGGCAGCACGTGATCCACCTGAATATCTCAGTCATTGCTACCTCAGGGCTTGTCAAACAAATCCAAATCCTGTGTAAGTGTCTGCCCCACCACCTCAACCTTCATAAATGGGCGTTCTGCACTGCGTATCAGCGTTTGGAATCGGAACACAAAGAAATCAAATATGGGGATGGAAACAACAGATGCACAGCCACTCCTCCAGGATGTTCCATGTTAGACTTGATCCATACAACTAATGACTTTGTGACAGCCATGCCAGAGAAAGGAAGGAGGAAAGGAGGGAAGGAAGGAGGGAGGAAGAATGAGAGAAAGAGGATTACACTTGACACAGGGTTTGTCACAGGACAACTTCAGTTTTGTGTAGGCCAACAAAGCTAAATCGTCTGTCAAGAAGGCCAGGGAGCAAAACTAACATCTCTGGAAAACATTTATTAGGAACTATATATTTTATTTTGATTTGAAAAGCAATTAAAACAATATTTAAATGAGAAGGAAAATGTTCATGAGAGTTGGGAAAGTGTTACGGGGTTAAGGCCACAAAAAATTTCACTTGCCAATTGGCCCTGAAAAGGGGCCACCATTCTGCTTAATCACGCTAAGCACTTATTTTAAATTCCCTTATGTCCACCAGTTTCCAGCTCTGGCATGGAGATACATGTGACTTTCTCACCCTGAAATCCTAGGATTTCACTGTGATTCTGTCCTCTTAAAAGGGTTACTCCTTTTAGTCATGACAGCCGTCACTCAGTGACAGCAAAGGAATAATTCCTGACATTTCTACATTGATGTCGATACTATCGCCTATTCTTATCGTCACACACATACAGCAATTTCAATTACAGTTCCAGATGGGATACAGGAGCCTATCTTTCATAGAGAGTGTCCAAGATTTGATTAAAATTCTGATTGTTAAAAATGCATCTGGTAGATCTGTAGGACTAGGTTGTATTACCTTGTACTCCCTTGCGGGTGACAATGCTGTCTGGACAAATGGATAACTTGAGAAACAAAAATGCAAATTCCCAGTCTTCTTGGAGACAGACATTACTCAAAAGGAAATGTCGTCTTTTATCATTTTCCTGAAAATCTATATATATTTGCACTTAAAACAGCAAAAGCAAAAACGAAAAATGCTCTTGCTTTAAAAAGAAAAATAGGTCCATGGTTTGGTTATTTAAAAATGGGGCCTCGGAACACATAGTCCATCTGGAATGAACATTAATGGAATACAATGACTCTTTAGAAATTCACAGTTCTTTAAACTTCAGTTCAATACCTACTTAATTGTTTTCCAGCCCAGAGGGCAAGATAAGCCAAGCCTATCTTAGTTTAGATAAATCATGTGGCTTAAAAAAAATACTGCTATATTCAAAAAATCCTATTAGGGTAATATGAATGGGGAAAAAAAGATGAATATTTGTCTAAGATTTTTTCAGTTTTCTCCTTTCTTTCTCCTTAAAGTGACATAGAGATATAAAAATAATTTTTTTCTTTTTAAGTTAGAGGCAGGGAGATAGTGAGACAGACTCCCGCATGTGCCCCAACTGGGATCCACCCGGCAACCTTGTCTGAGGCTGATGGTTGAATCAACCACGCTATCCTACGTGCCTGTGGCTGATGCTTACTTAGACCAGCCAGGCTGTCAGTGCCAGGGGCTTGAACAAATCAAGCCACTGACTACGAGAGGGGAAGAAAGAGAGACGGTGGAGGGGAGGAGAGAGAAGCAGATGGTCGCTTCTCCTATGTGCCCTGACTGGGGATCGAACCCAAGACATCCATACACTGGGCCACTGGCCAGGACCAAAAATGGATGTTAAAAAAACCCCAGATTAATAGGGTTGCAAAATAAAACACTCAGTTACATTTGAATTTCAGATCAACATGCAAACTATCCTTTATTTATTTCTTTGACTAAATCTGGCCATTCTGCTAGTGGTCCTCTGTTCCTCCTTAAGAACTAGAGAAGCCAGGGCACAGACCGAAAGACACAGAGGACATAGAGAAGCTGGTTCCGAACTTCCACTGTGGACTTCTAGTTCCAGCCCCCAGACCACGGACGCAAACTTTTCACAACTCATCCATGATTTTTAAGTTTGTTACCTTCAAAAATGAAGTAAATGTACACTAAGATGGAACCAAAAATAATTTTAAAATCTTTAAGTATTATAATTTGTATCTTATTTAATATTGTAACTTGATGTCTTAATAATAAATATAATAGCTCAATATAATACTATAATTTCTAAAACCTTTGAATATTATATTTTAGTTCCTCAGTAGCTCAGCTCTATTGATTTAAGCACCCACTAGCCATGCGTGCCCATCAGCATAGATTTCCACCCCTGCAGAAAGTTTTATTGGAGAGGGTTGGCCTGGAGTCCACTAACACCCTCCTCGGCACAGAACTGTGCATTGATGTATAACAGGAATACGGATGTAAGAAGCAGTGTTGGGAAATGGCCAAGCCTCAAATTATATTCCCCTGGCCAGAACTTTTGTCTTTGCAGTTCCATAGTAGGTGGGCCCTCTGTGCATCAACTCTGTCTACATGTTCTTTGTCCCTGAGGAGCTCACCTAGGTGGCACCAGCTGGAGAGACTTGACTCTGGAGAAGGTAATATCGGACGGATGGGCAGAGCCTCGGAGCAGAAGTCAGAGAAGCCCGCTCCTGATAAGCTCTCCACCAGCAAGCAAGGTGCTTCTCCTCTTTGTACCTCAGTTCCCTCATTTCTAGGATGAGCACTGGATGATTTCCTTTTTTAAAAAAAAATACTTCATTTTTATTAATTTAGGACAGAGAGGGAAATAGAGAGTGACATCGGTTTGTTGTTCCACTTATTTATGCATTTATCTGTTGATTTTTCTATGTGCCCTGACCTGAGGACCAAACCTGCAAACCTTGGCGTATAGGGACAATGCTCTAACCAACTGAGCTACCTGGCCAGGGCAAGGGCAAGGGCAAGGGCTGGCTGATTATTAGACGCTCATCTACCTTTCAAATGCTATGATTCTCTGAGTGAGCAGCACTGGGCCCGACTGGAGTTCCAAGGAGCAAGGGCAATTCTATAATAGTTAAGTTGAAGTGCTCCTTACCTATTTTGCTTCCAGCCCTCAGCGAAGACCCATAGGAGGCCGGTGCATCATGTTGAGGACTCATTATTCACATGACTGTAAGTAGCAATAACTTCTGTCCAGGATGTCACCCTCCTTGAGCTATTATTCTTTGTGTGTGTGTGTGTGTGTGTGTGTGTGTGTGATAGACAGAGAGAGGGCAGATAGGGACATACAGGAAGGGAGATAAGAAGCATCAATTCGCCCTGGCCGGTTGGCTCAGCAGTAGAGCGTTGGTCTGGCGTGCGGGGGACCCGGGTTCGATTCCCAGCCAGGGCACATAGGAGAAGCACCCATTTGCTTCTCCACCCCCCTCCCCCCCTTCCTCTCTGTCTCTCTCTTCCCCTCCCACAGCCAAGGCTCCATTGGAGCAAAGATGGCCCAGGCGCTGGGGATGGCTCCTTGGCCTCTGCCCCAGGCGCTAGAGTGGCTCTGGTCGCAGCAGAGCGTCGCCCCGGAGGGGCAGAGCATCGCCCTCTGGTGGGCAGAGCATCACCCCTGGTGGATGTGCTGGGTGGATCCCGGTCGGGCGCATGCAGGAGTCTGTCTGACTGTCTCTCCCCGTTTCCAGCTTCAGAAAAATACAAAAAAAAAAAAAAAAAAAAAAAAAAGAACCATCAATTCTTTGTTGAGGCATCCTAATTGTTCATTGATTGCTTTCTCATATGTGCCTTGACCGGGGGCTACAGCAGACCAAATGACCCTTTGCTCGAGCCAGCGACCTTGGGCTCAAGCTGGTGAGCTTTGCTCAAACCAGACGAGCCCACACTCAAGCCGGCAACCTCAGGGTTTTGAACCCAGGTCCTCTATATCCCAGTCTGATGCTCTATCTACTGAGCCACTGCCTGGTCAGGCTATTAATCTTTTTTGATGACAAAGAGACCTGAAATGT
Organism: Saccopteryx leptura; assembly: GCF_036850995.1. Lineage (NCBI taxonomy): Eukaryota > Metazoa > Chordata > Mammalia > Chiroptera > Emballonuridae > Saccopteryx > Saccopteryx leptura. The sequence continues at coordinate 6,029,245 of NC_089516.1, read as the reverse complement.
TAGAAGTCTGATTTGTGTTATTTTCCTCTCTTCCCAATTCCATTCATGTGAATAAGGAAATGGGGTAAGATTGGAAGCAATAACAGTAAGGATATAATTTTCAGCCGAGAATTTGCCTTATTAATAGTAATCAAAACTTCTGAGACGTAGTCTAGGAGAAGTTTGTGATTCTAAGTGAAAGGGTCTCACTTTCAGATCAGGGCTTGGACAGAGCGTCTCTCACCATCCTGTTCCAGAGGACTGCCTTACGGAGGTGACCAGACTTCATTCCACACTAACCTGGAACACTCAGTGATTACAGAACCACAGTGAAGGCTTTGAGACACAGGGGGAATAAATTTAATAGATGATTGCAATCAATACTCTCTTGATGATATTCTAAAGTACCTCTTGAGCCATTACATTAAAATCAGAAATGTATGAGAAGGAAGCAAATAGGAAGGGATTTCTGAACAAGATAAAGGGCTTAGTTACTGGCCCTAGAAGTTCAACATTAAGTTAAAGTGATTCGTCGCAGATGGAGAAACATCATGAGGTCATTTGTTTCAAACTTGGCTTCATTGCTCCTAAGCAACACAGCTGTGAACCAGCACTGCACCTTCGGGGGCAATGACTTTTTTGAATACGAAGGTCACGACCCTGCCAGTTGCCTCAGTGATAGAGTGTTGGCCTGGCGTGTGGAATTCCTGGGTTCGATTTCCAGTCAGTGCATACAAAAGAAGCTACCATCTGCTTCTCCACCCCTCACCCTCTCTCTCTTTCTTTCTCTTTCTTCCCCTCCCACAGCCATGGATTGAATGAACAAGATGACCCTGGGCACTGAGGATGGCTTTATGTCCTTGCCTCAGCTGCTAAAATAGCTTGGTTACTGAACAACAGAGCAGCGGCCCCAGATGGGCAGAACATCAGCCCCAGATAGGGGTTGCCAGGTGGATCCCAGTAGGGTCGCATGCAGGAGTCGGTCTCTCCACCTCCCTGCCTCTCACTTGATAAATAATTTAAAAAAATACAAAAATAAAAAGAAGAAATTTAAAAAAAAAGAAATGAGAGGTCGCAAATATGATCACCAAGGACATAGTCCCATTCTAGGGTCTAAAGTAAAGTTGCGATATTTGTGGCATTATCTAGGTATATAAATCATTCTAGAGAGCATAAGTAATATGGATTAAATACCAAGCAAAACCACATTTTTTGTTAATGGCCAAAGAACTGACAGCAAGCAATCATCTCACAAAGATTTTGTATAAACTGGACCTTTTGAGAAACCAAAATAATTAAAAGGGGAAAAGCGGCCATAACCAAATAAAGAGGAAAACTTCATCTCTTGACTAGTTACAAGTTATTGATTTTGTATTTCTTTTGTTTTCATTCACACTATCTTTTTCATGCCATTCCCATGTTCTGTCCTCAGGCAGGAAAATGGACTGTATGGCCTGGTTTGGTGACCTGCCTTTGATTCCCTACACAGTTTTACTCCTCTATTGCTAAGCCCAAGTTTAATACAACAGCCTGGTACTTATATGCTAAGTATTTAGCAAGGGTCTCTGCTATCATTATGAAGTATATAAAATATTCATATATTTACAATTCAGAAACCCTTTCTTGCTTAAGAAGTAAACTCTTATACATTTATTAAAACATATCTTACATCTAAATATGTAAGTAGTTAAAAAATTTTATTGAGGTATGACATACATGGTAAAGTACAGAAATCTTAAGTGTATAGGCTCAGTAAGTTTTTACATATGTACACACCTATATAATCAACAGTCATGCCAAATATGGGTAATATCTAGCACCCAAAATGTTCACGTATAAACCTTAACAGTCAATAACCTAATGGCCCCAGAAGTAACCATTATTCTCTCTCCTTAGATTAGTTATGACTATTCTCATTCTTCATATAAATGAAATTGTACACTATACATACTTTTATCTGGCTTCTATCACTCAAACATTATGTTTGTATTAACAGTATTTCATTCTTTGCATTGCTATATAGTATTTCATTGTATAACTATACTGTCTTGTAATATAGCTGTAATGTAAAGCTAGCAAAAGAAGACGTGCCACAATGGCAACTGAGATGGTCAAGAGACGGACACAGACCACTACCAAGACTGGTCTGTCATCTGCTTGAGGAAGAAGGGCAGGTGAGAAAAGGGGTGGACAGTACTTGAGGAGCTCAGAGTTCATTTTATGTCATATCCTCCTGCTCACCTAGCCTTCATATACTCATTATAAAAAAACAAACAAACCAGAAGTTCCTAAAATGATACAAGTAATATTATTAATAAATACATTTTTTTTAAATCTCATAAAAAAGAATTCTAGGAAGATTTTGATCTATAATTAATTCATTTTAATTATGTTTTTCTTATTTACTTGATTTAAACTACTCTCCTCAATCATGACACCTTATTAAAAAGCTTTCTTTGTAGATAGAACTTTCCTTCCGCATTCTTTCTGTCTCTGAGTGAGATTCATTTCACTTTATAATCAATAAGCCTCGTGCTCCTCTGTGCATCTTTCAGCCGGCTGCTTTCACATTATTTAATTTGTCTTAGAATTTCCTAGAGGCTTAGATTTAATGCCGTCAAATAGAAATGAACAGCCTTTAATCACCAGGTTTTCCTGAAATTATGTTAACCCAAGTTTAATGTACCTGAGCCCCCAAGGATGTTTGTGGGATCTGAAACACTGAAAATATTTATCGAAGCTTCATTTGCAATTTTTATTACTAAGATGCCCCCTGATATCATTAGACACTCGTCTCAGACAGAGACAAAGAAGGGATGGCTTCCCTATTGTTTTATGATGCTCTTAACTTAGTAATTAAAAGAATAGTGCAACCCCATTAACACAGTTAAAGCTAAATACAGTACAGAAAAATAGCCTTCAATAAAATAAAAACAGCTTTCCTTTATGTCTTGTTTACCAATAATTGCATGTTTTGGTTCCTTTCTAGTATAACTGCGAAATGTTCACCAAATGTTCTACTCCTGATATGGATAATTAAAACAGAAAACAAATTGTCCATAATGATTCTTAGGGTGAATCACCCTCCCTCCCTGAGATTAGCTATATCTCTTTATCACAACTTCCTTTTTTTCTGGTCAATTGCTTGTCCTGTCACTTACTTATCCTCATGTCTATTTATTACTCTTGATGAAAAGCTTTTATCCAGGGAGTTGCGTCTCTTCAATTCCCAATTCCCTGCCCCTTCGTAGCCTGAGACGTATTAGGTAAAAATCCAAGAACTGCCGAGGCATTTTTGTGCAGAGATGACATGCTAGCTACAGTAAAACAAGCAGAGAAGCAGAGAATTCACTCAGGTTCTTTTTATTTCCTCAAAGCACACTGACTAGGTAAAGGATGTACCTACTGAACAAGTCATCAGCAAAGACTCACAAGCAGGTTAGGTTGACCCCAAAATGCTTTGAGCAGCCCATTTATCAAGCTAAAGGCTGAGCCATGAGAATGAGAAGTCCTCCCTGGTCAATCTGTCCACACATTTTTAATCTTGGCTGCTTATAAATTTCCCTGCGTCACTCACTGTACAAACCATTTCATCTGTACGTGGGTGCCAACTCTCCCAAGCTTTTCTCCCTCACCTAGTTTTCCACAGAAATAGGTTGTTGCTTTGTACTTCACATTTGAGAGGGTTATTTCATTGGGTGGAAATTTCAGCGACACTGAGCCCCTTGCAGAAGACAGGAGAGTTACTGCTGAGAACCTGGTTTCACTCGTAAGGGTGGGGATTGGTTTCCAATTGGGAGGCAGACACCCGCGTTCTTCACGTGATATCCTAAGGGAGGTTTTGGTCCCAGTGAACTTGAAAGGACTGTTTGTCACTGGGGTATCTCTGAGATCCCTGGGTTCCCATCAAAAGGAAATGTATTGTGAGGAAAACAAGGCACAGTTTAAAACTCCTGGGACCGCCTTTTTAGACGGCCCACCCTCCCTCTCTCTCTTCAGATGGTAGGTTGAGGTGCATATTTTTATCTGTCACTTGGATCATTGCCAATCTGAACTGATTCTCCTTCATTTTCATTGTTGTTGAAGACATGCCCATACACTTAAAATTCACCAAATGCTGTTGGAATAAGCATATCTGTAAAATATCTACTTTTTGATATAACCCAGTTCCCACTCTAAGACTCCATGTGTAAAGAGGAATATTCTGTTGGTGTGCTTCCCCACTACAGAATAGTTTTATTAGAAATTCAAGTCAATTTAAGTAGTGACCTTGTGACATGTATACAAAGCAAGGGGAGGAGTGACTGAAGTCCTTGGTATCACAGGATAGCATCTGTATTCTTAGCAGTGTGGAATCAGCAGGCAGCAGGTGAGAAACTGAACCAGCCTCTCTATACCAAGCAGCTCCAAGATTTCGTTGCATAGACAGTACGGAAGACACCGAATTTCTCAGCACGATCTTTGTACTCACTAGCCCTACCATCTTCCATGTGCACACTGGAATTCTGCACGGAAGACCGTTCAGGTCATGTCTGATTACATTGATAACCAGCAGATGTCAGCTGGCTTGCCAAAGCAGGATATTCTGTCTTGAAGTCTACTGACTTCCTGCTATATGAGGCTTCAATACCTCTTCCTGCAAGTTTGGTTCCAGGAATGACTCTCTTTGAACCCTTGGCTTGTGAGTGAAAAACTTATCGCAAAAAAATAGCATATATTGATTCAAACTCCTTTGGACAGCTTTTTCCAAAAGACACTATAGGGGTGGGGGCTGTGGGGGGGACAACATGAGCCATCCAAAATTCTACCTAACAAGTCCCTCTAGAACCTAAGTGGTCCAGACACTTTTCTATCAGTTAAGTGGACTGGAAGAAAGAGTAGATAGAGCATTTTCCAAACTCTATTCTGAGGAACCCTGGTAAGCAGTACAAATAATGTTCTAATTGCTTGACCTGCAGTGGCGCAGTGGATAAAGCATCGACTTGGACAAACCCTGGGCTTGCCAGGTCAAGGCACATATAGAATTGATGCTTCCTGCTCCTCCCCCCTTCCCTCTCTCTCTCTCTCTTTTTCTCTCTCCTATCTAAAATGAATAAAATCTTTGTAAAAACTTATGTCCTAATTAAGAAGTTTTGGAGGAGCCATGTATACAGCTCCCATGTGGACAGATGTGCCACATATGAAAACCTCTGAAAGTCCTCTGGAAAACGGACCTTGCATTTCCTACATGTATCTCACAGTACAACCCTGTTTCCCAGCAATATCCTTTGCAACTAAGATTCCATTTTAGGAAACATCCTATGGTGAAGAAGAATATAGCACGGAGTTCCAGCTCCCCTGTCCATGCTCCTTGATATAGCCCTGGGAGACTGCATCCCTCACTTCGCTCAGAATCTAGGGGGTGAGCAGACCCCTACGAAGACTTCTTCCAGCCCTGATATTCCATTATAATAAACTCTACACTAATGATGCTAATCATGACTAGCACATTAGTTTAAGGTCAAATTCTACAATACTGTAAAGGTATCATTTTTGTGTTATATTTAATACTACATCGGGATGGTGCCTCCTACAATCATTAATAACAATCTGTTGTGCCAATTTTTGTCGGGCTGATAGAATGGAGACAGCTTTGTATAAAGAAAACATACAAAGACTAGAGTTAGAAACAATTCTACTCCTGGTTCTGCTATTTACCTGTGAGACCCTAGGTGAATCATTTAACATGAGTTTCCATTGCTTCACCTGTAGTTTAAGAAGGCTGAGGTGTACCTGGCTGGAAACATCAGTTGATTAGAGCATACTCCAGATACGCAAATGTTGCAGGTTCGAACCTTGGTCAGGGTACATACAGAAACAGATCAATGATTCTCTCTCTCTTTCTCCACCTTATTCTCTCTCTAATATAAATAAATTCTAATTTTTATTTTATTTATTCATTTTAGAGAGGAGAGAGAGAGAGAGAGAGAGAGAGAGAGAGAGAGAGAGAGAGAGAGAGAGAGAGAGACAGGGGGAGGAGCTGGAAGCATCAACTCCCATATGTGCCTTGACCAGGGTTTCGAACCGGTGACCTCAGCATTTCCAGGTCGACGCTTTATCCACTGCGCCACCACAGGTCAGGCCTAAATTTTAAAAATTTAAAAATAGAAGGTTGAGGTGAATGACCTCTGGGTCCCCCTCAGTGCTAAATTTCCATGACAAGAGATCCAGTGGACTTTTTAAAGAAAGACACAAATGTGTGACCGCTGTCTCTCCTACAACCCGACATTAACCCTATTGACTATTTCATGTTGAGGCCTTGATTAGAAATGCCATTTCTAATTATAATGTTCCAAAGAAGATACTGGAGCTCCTTTATTGGCATCATTAATATTCATTCATTCATTCATAAACTCAGCTGTCATTGATTAAAAGGTTTCTATATGCCAGGTGTTACGCTGAACCTGGAGCAGGCAAATATGAGGAAGACAAACTATGCCACCTGAAAACACAGAGTTTAATGGGAAATACCAACAAATCATAAAAGTTGTTCTAAAACAATGTGATAAGAGTTTTACTATAAAATCTGGGTTTCTCAGTCAGCAATATTGACATTTGGGGTCAGATGACTCTCTGTTGGGGTCTGTCCTGTGCACTATATGTTGTGCAGCAGTATCCCGGCTTTTACCCACTAGATGCCAGCAGCACCCCTCACACACCGGATGTGACAACAAAAATGTCCTCGGACATTTCCAAGTGTCCCATGTGGAGGGGGTGGCAAAATCACCCTTATTTGAGAACTGCTGACTTAAATAACTTGTTTTATTGTTAGAAAATTTTTTTTTATCTATGCACTACATCTTCAATGAGTATTACTATAAAATTCTAACAATAGAAATTATGTCCTATTTTGGGTGGGTATAAATTCAATCAGGTAAGTATTTATTACATACCTCCAGAAGTTTAAGGTGCTATCCTATTCACTGAGAGTTTTAAAAACTCAGTATGACATAACTTACTGCTCTCAATGGTTTACAATCTTGTTTAGGGGAAGGGTGGAAGACAGAATACAAGTAACACAGGTCAGGTGGGAAAGTTCCAGAAGGGGCTATAAATGAGTTAGCAGCAAGTCATTTAGACAACAAACATTTCCTATTCAGGAAAGGCACTGTTCTGGGCTCTGAGGAGAAGGCAGTGAAAAGATACATCATCACTACAAGGACAGAGCCCCCATCCTAGCGTGTAACAAACAGAGAAAGCACATAGTGTGGCAGAAGGTGGAGAGTGCTTCTGATTAAGAGACAGCAGGAAGGAGGAGTGGGAAGCGTGGGAAGCTGAGGGCCAAGTCATTCCCTGTGTGACCCAGGGATCCTGAGGCTGGCCTTACAGAGGAGCAGAGGCCATTGATGTAAGCAGCACCGAGCACAAAGTTCAACTCTTGCTGAGAAAACAATTATTACACGCTACCCTCCCACTGCACATGAGAAAAGCCCTGGGCTTCCCTAAGTCACAGTTTCTCCAAGTGCACAATGCAAGCTGAAACCTTGACACTTAAGCCATCAACAACCCCTCCGCGCCTTCCCCACTTCCCAATCCTCCCAGAGGCACTTGTCTCTGCTTGGTTGGCCCTTTGCATCTGTGTCCTCTATTCCAAGTCGCCCCCTCATCATTATTCCTGTTTGGGTCTGAGCTACTTTACGCAGTACCCATAAAGAATAATATAGAGTCCTTTCTCTCTTCCTCATTTTCCCCAAGCGCCTGTTATACATTTTCTTGAAGACCTTAAACCCAACTTCTGAGGGGCCTTTATGATATGCTCTGGTTCCTATTTCAAAATTGAAATTATACACAAAAATATAGGACATACATAACTTCCATGTATGTGAAATCATTTTCTTACCTGGTAACTGGGACACAATTCCTTCCAAAATAAACATTAACTAGAGCAGAGAAAACAGAGTAAGTCCTCAGGAGTGTATGAGAACGCTTTGTCCAAATTCTCAATAATTTTCATTCAACTTTGAACAAGCAAGCTTAGCCTGTGTTGATGCTTAAAAGTTGAAATACTAAAGGGAGCATATTTTCTAACCTTCAGTTTTATGGTTCATATATCAAGGCAGAGAAAGAATCCCAACTCCTCTCTTGCCAATTGATGGGCTTCTGAACAGGGGACAAATGATCTTCAAGTCTGAATGCAGGGAATTCCTAAGTGATGTCAGTTTCTGCACCAGTTGTAAAGACCTCTAGTGACATTTGCTAATCCAGCAAGCCCAGTTTTGCAATCCACAGGCATTATCCTCACTGCTTCCACTCCAGATGATCATCACAGATATAAGACAGGTCACTGAAATCTTACACCATAAATTGTTGGGATGGCGTCAGTTTAGAACTGCTCCCTTTGGACAGAAGACCCCTGGGGCACACTGAAAGCCAATGGGTAAAGTAAGGGGGTCTTACATAAAAAAAATCCCAGGCCCGCTCACTGAACTCAATTTAGCTCATTCCCTAGTATGGTTTTCAGAATCATCTGGACAAACTGATTTACCTCTGGTTCCTCTGTGATAGTGTGAGCTCTCTATTTCCTATGGCATTCGGAAAATCAGATGATGTCTGAAAACACTCAGAGTTCTTCACAAAACACAGCTCTATAAATATGAGATCACAATTGTTTTGGTGACTTGGTCAAGGAAATACCCCAAGCACAGACATTCCTGGCTTCCAGCATCACAAAACTCTTCTTATCTGTTTTAATAAGCTAGGCAGGGCTGGATCCTCAAAGAAACATTTATTGGAGCAACATTGAGTACTAGTGGGTTTTGGATACCTTTCTTCAATGGGCCGAACTCTTTAGTTTAAGCAAAATAATCCATACAACAAAAACTCAATTGTTCATTCAAATTAGCTGAAACATTCTAGAATAGAAGCTGAGTTTATTGTCCCTGGTTTCAACTGTTACACAGCTATTCATATTCTAATTAAAGGTGTTAAGGGAATGAAATCTCAATTTCAATTGAAAATGAGGGGAAACTAGTTTGAATCCTATTAGGCTGCACCCCTATATCTTGCCCATTATAAACTCAGTACTCATTACTGAAAAGTATATTTCTAAAATTTTAGTAACCTCTTTTATAACATATTTTCTATTTTCTACATTCTACTATAAAATATTCAATGGAACCATATGTTCATACATTTAATGCCTTACTAAAAAAGCAGTCCCTGGAAAAACCTAAATGATACCTTGAATAAGAAATTAAATAAATGAACCAAAATGACTGTTAGATATGCTTTGAAAGGCTCAAAATGATGAAAAGTCTGCCACCAATCAATCAAAATTGTTTTTTTCTATCATGTTAACATGGAGTTGTTCCCTGTGCCAGCATGGACTACATTAGAAGTGCTGTTTCCAATATCAGCTTTCCCCAAAGATTTTGCATTTCGTCCCTTAAATCTTTGTCCCCAGTCCCATCCTGTCATCCTCAGATCACATGCAGTTTCTGGCACAGAAACAATGATCTACATATGATGCTGCGATGAGTCCCTGGAGAATCACTAGCATTGTCTCTCACGGGAAACACCATTGGATGATGTATACTCGAGCATCTCGCTTCATTTTAAGAACCTGCACGGAGAGGCCAAGACTGCTTTACTTTATTCTGAGTCTCAGTAACTCTGCTGCTGACAAATAGCATTGCTCTCAAGCTAACTTTTTTGAACAAAATCTTCTGGAAGATATGTATAGACATGTGTGTGCATGTCAATAAATAACACAGGTATGTATATAAAGGATACACATATATAACATACCACAAATTATCATTATGTGTTTATTCAGTTTGTTAGTTGACACTGATATTCAACAGATTCAGTTGTATGAGGTGATAAAGAAAACACCCTAAAAATCTCAAGAGCAGAATTATTTTAAAGATGGTGAAGGGAATAGGGGTGAGGGAGGAGGCATTCGGGGTGACCCTAGAATCTGTGTAAACACAATTAATTAAATTAAAAAATGTTAAAAATTAAAATAAAAGAAAAATAAAAAAAAGAATTATTTTAAGATCGCAACTTCTAAGAACAGTCTGTTAAAAGTAACAGAGTCACTCTGTCCACATGCCCACATAACTGCATTTAAGCTCCTGGCAAATACAATACTTAATTAAAAATCTATCCTTCTATTTTTAATGCAGCTTGTAAAAAGAGCTCATAGAGCTGGACAGGAGATTTACTAGGCACAAGCTAAGTTTACAGTCACAAAATTCATCAAGAACTTGCATAGAATATTGCCAAAAGACACTGCTTATTTCAGAGACTTCCTATAAAACCATCACATGCAACAATGATTTATAAGTACTCAATTTCATTAAGCAGATGACATGCTTTAACCTAGAATTTCATCTTCTCATCAACATTCTCCCCAAAAGGATGATGAAAACTATATGTACCTTTAGAAAGGGACTTAAGAGAAACGGCACACTTCCTAGTTTTTCTTGTGTCTTTAAAAGCCATTTTTTAGGAGATTTTGAAAAATCAAACAGAACCACTACTGCAAAATACAAAATGAATTTGCAAGATGAGATTTCAACTGAAAGCAAATGGAGACTAATTTCTGTGGCCAAACTTTTCTTTTCCCCAGGGTCCCAAATGAGAGAACTGGGAGACAAGAGTCATCATCATATGTAAAAGTAACTTCTAGAATCTACTATAAGTCAGCAGCAAGTAAAAAAAAAAAAATCTCTCCCCATACTCTTTTGATCTATTGGTTAAGAAAATTTAGCAAACATATCTTTCAAATAAAGTGAAACCTAACTCCCTCTTCCCCATGCAATCTCCCCTCAGCCCACATGTTCCCACACCCAGCTTGCACTTCATGGTTTACCTTTTAATTACTGGATTCTGTCAAGGGTCCGTCCTACTATATCCAGAAGGAATGCAAGATGATGCGTGCTCTTCTCCCCCGAGCGGCATTTGACTCCACTCCATGCAATCACTCAATGCAGTATGGATGAATGGGCCAAGTTCAGGTTCACTGCCCTACAGTGTCTTTATTCCTCAGAGCAAAGGACTAGAGAGCAAGCAAGCCCCGCTGCTGGGGCTGCTCAGCTCTTGTTGAAACTAACGGGGAAAAGCACTTTGCAAAAAGCTCGCGGCAGGCTCACTCTCCTCACTCGTGCTGTGACAAAGTTCAAGCTGCAGCACTGATAAAGAACAAAAGAAACATACAGTGCAAACTGCCTCTCCGGAGGAGTTTTCTCTTCCAGCAAAACATTATCCACACCAGGCTTGGGGGCAACAGGTGAAGCCACGTATGAAGCCTTGAACTTTATTGCCCAGAAAAGCCGAGGCCAAACTGCATGGGTGCCTGTGCTGTGCAGGCACCGGGCCCCCCATTGGTGTCTCTTTGCAACGTGCTGTGGGTGTGCATGAGGCCAGCAAATAAGCATCCAATAAACAAAAGAGAACACGAGTGACAGCTTAACCTCACTCCTGCCTTCAGAGATGCCAGACTGCTCTGTGTGCTCAGGACTCTCCTTTTACCAGCATTCAATTTGAATGAGCCAGTGCAAATGCACTGCTCGTCCACTCCTGAGAACAGGATGCATTTATGTGAAACACGAGGAGAATGCCTAATGGGGAGGCATCCTCTGCATTCCCAGAGCTTCTATTACAGGGCTAGCTTACATTTCGCTGCCTGAACCACAGCCAGCACCCTCTGCACGTATGTGAGCATTGTGACTTCAAGCCAACGCCCCATCCCCACACTCATACACACACGAAACATTGTGATGTCTTGTGCTAAAGGAAGTACCTTTTCTGCATCTGCACCCAGGACGCACCGGGTGACGGTGATGTTCAGTGAGCTGGCGCTGCCATGCTTCTCTTTTCTCTTTTGATCAGCAACTTTCAAGACTGGAAAAATGATCACCAGATGTACTGTGGTGTGTCAGCTTTATGCTGAGAAGGAACTGCTCTGTGGGTCTGTATTAACAATGGATTTGTGAATACGAGCTGCCATAACTTTAATTCATCTTTGATATAAAATGTTAAATCCAAGCTTAACAAAAAATCACTTTCCAAATACTTTGGAGTATTATGTAACATAATATCGAGCGGCTACCAGGCCACGTGCCATCTCATTAAAATGACCTGTTCCAGCAATGAGGGAAAGCCTGTCTCTTGGTATAATTAATTTCACATTTTCCCCTCACATACAGCTCACAGTCACTTGAGTTGCAAAAACAATACTGTGATGGTGCTTCCTCTCCATCCTGAGATTAGCCCAGCTGTCTAGCATGCTCTGGTTATTATCTCTGCAAGGTGAAGTTTTGCTCTGAGCCTTTGGGCATTCGGGACATAACTTGGTGTTACCAGGCAGGGACTTTGGGTCACTATATCCAGGGCTTAAGCTAATTATATGAAAAACATCCTCCAGTTGTCCAGGTGGTATATATGTGGGCAATTCTGATCTCAAATAGCTTTTGAGAGAGCTGAATGAAATGTTTGCCTGAAAAATTATTTTTTGGATGGGTGATTATAAAGTCACACTAATTATACTCCCAAGCTAATGAAGTATAAACCAAATTTAATTATAAATTTTAATTCACCTAATAAAGGTATGACAAAGGATGCATCTTTCAAACAACCAGAAATTTCACATTTACCAATCGAGCTTGACACAACTCTCTACCTTTTCTCCTGAATTCAGGTACCAAGGGGGGAGGGGTTTACTATTGCTATTGTTTTGGATTTCAGGTACATAGAATGACATTTTTGAAAGAAAGAAAGAAAGAAAGGAAGAAAGAAAGAAAGAAAGAAAGAAAGAAAGAAAGAAAGAAAGAAAGAAAGAAAGAAAGAAAGAAATTTAGTACAAAATCAAGTGTAACATTTCTGGCAGCTTTACCTTCTATAAGCTTCTCTTGGAAACTGTAGCCAATTTGTCCTTCATGGACTTTGTGCAGGTAGTGAATGTGTGTGTGTGCGTGTGTGTGAGTGTGTGGTGTGAATTGAAAGTATGGTGATAAATATCAAGTTATGTAAATATTATCCCAGAAGTCAAGAGGAAATTTAAAGTATGGATAAGAGATATTACAAATTCTTGATAAAACAATAACTTAAAATAAAATAAAGTAGATTCTTAGATTCAACAACAGACCCAAGTACAAATTCAATTTCTAGTCCTAGCACAGACATCTAAAGCCTCTGGAATAAGGCAGGGAAACACGAGTGCTGAGGAGGAGAAACAGATGCATATGTTGGCATCGATGATTAGGAAAAAAATTTTCAGGCAAACATTTCATTCAGCTCTCTCAAAAGCTATTTGAGATAAGAATTGCTCACATATATACCACCTGGACAATTGGAGGATGTTTTTCAGCATTTGGGGGAATATGGAAACAGCTGGTAGGAAATGGTGATTATAAATATCGGTTCGAAAATTTCCTAACAAAAGATGCTCAGGATAGATCAATTCATTTCTTCAAATAAGCTTTTCTGAATTGCCTCCCATGGGCCATGCTCTGTGCTACCCATCAGGGGACACTGAAATGAATGAGAGATCATAGCTGCTGACCAGATGGTCAAAGAGATGCCTCTGCTAAAGTCCCAGAAAATGACAATGCAGGATTCCACAAGAGGGACATCATTCCTATCAGTATCAGCCCTATGGTTGTAAGCAAATGACCCCAGCCTTCCCACATATCTTGGAGAACAAAATTGAAAAAAAAAACAGCAAGGACTGCTAATCCCAGAAGTACCAGCAGGAACAGAAAAGGACCAGATGTTTCCCTTAAACTTTACCTTTTGGTGACAGACTGTGTTTTGTCAGATGGCAAAAGAGACTCTGCAGATATAACTAAGGTTATTAACCAACTGACCCTGAAAAGGGAAGATTATCCTGGATTACCTGAGTAGCCCCACAGAATCACATGAGCCCTTAAAAGCAGAAAAGGAAGGCAAAAGAGGAAGTGAGACTTGGAAGGCTGAGAAGGATTGAGGGTGTCATTGATAGCTTAAAGATGAAGGGATATGTCGGCAAAATGGCAACCTCAGGCCTACACACTGGAAGGAACTGAATTCTGCCAACAAACCATGAGCTGGAAGAAGCACTAGAAGCTGAGAGGCACCGTCCTGACTGACAGCTGGGTCATAGCCTGGTAAAATCGTGAGCAGAGAATCCACCCATGACACTCTGCGCTTCTGTCTTACAAATACTGTGAGATAATAAATGCAGGTTATTCGTCATGGAGTTAGTGGTCATTTGTCACACAGCAAGGGATAACTAATAAGCCAGCTTTGCCTATGGCCAAGGTGAGTGATCTTCCACAAACAAAACATCCTGATTTGTAGATAGCCTTCATTCATTTGGCTCACCCATGGGGAAGGTAACCCCTACCAGTGCCACAGATGGCACTGGAGGGACAAGCCAAGGCTTGAAAGACAATAGGTCAACATGATTCTAAGGCTGCTGGGCTGAGGGCGAAGTATATTACCAATAAGCCCCAGATTCTGCTAGGCTCCAGGGCTTCAGAGGCAAGGAAGACAGGACCCTTGTCTTCTGTGGGGTTGTAACAGAATGGAGGAGATGGGGCCACTAATTAGAAGGCAAAGCAGAACCAGGAGACACCAGGAGCAGAGGAGCAAGCCATTCTTTTTATCTGGAGGCCTGAGAAGGGGGAATGGGGAGAAGGATTGGAGTGACAGGTGGTGTCAAGCCCCAAACTGCCAGCGGAGTGTGTACCAGTCCCCAAGATTATCAATTACCAACTATTACCAACTACCAAAAGAAAAAAAAATCAACATTTTATATAAAGATGGGCTGGACCCGCACTTGCATAGTGCTGCCTCTCTCACTCACCCTAGTCTCACCCAGGTTGGATTCTGTTTTGATTTAAAATATGCTTATTGATGCATCTGAGATTTCTTTTTTTGCAATCATTTTGACTTATTTAAAATATTGTGTTAAAATGTCATTTATCTTGATGACAGTATTTTACAACAGCTCTTTAAATTTTGCTCCCCGGGTGAGGGCCTCACCAGCACCGCGTGGACCGCTCCAGGGTGGGTCAGGGTGATGCTGTTCACCATTTCAGCTTCGGCTTTCCAATTCTAGGACTACAGCCATGTCTCTCTCGCTTCTTTCTAGTCCTAGAGTTCAGAGTCTACGAGTCTATAGGTAATGTAGCATCATTATAAAAAGACAGCTTCATTCCAAAAGTTCTCCATGGTTCCTAAGTTGAACAGTTGAGTCTGTTCAAAGTATTCATTTACTTCACTGTTCAATTAGAATAGTTTCACCCCAGAAAATCTATGCAGAAGCTCCCATTCCAGACATCCAACACCTATAAAGAAAGGCAGACTGAACTGAAGGGTTTGGTGGGAGCTCAGTTGCAGTTAGGTATTCTGTATTCTTAGTATAACAAGGCCAAACTACTTCTGCAACTTCAGGCAGGTGGTACCGAGACTCGTCCGCACAGCCAGCTGGCCTGTGAGATGCAGCTGACCCCACCTTCACAAGCCTCTGTCCTCCTCTGAAGACCTCCACCTTTGTGGCCAACTTTTTGAGCTCTAATAAAAGGAACACTGGTCTCCAAAATGGTGCTCAAAAGAAACTCTGAGTTTCTATCTCTGGCCCACTTAGTATTTAATTAGATCATTTTTACAATAGGGATGATTCTTTCCCCTCAAGTTCTAAAAATAGCAGGAGACCACACAGTCTTGGTTTGAGATTATTGACAGAACAATTTGTCCCATTTGCTTTCTGGCTTTGTTTAGTTGGGAGATGATATTACTCTGTTGTCTGGTTGATATTGGTTCTTTCTAGCTGTGAGTGGGCTTAACACAAAAGGTGTTCTCAAGGCCAATTTAAACCAGCAGGTAGAAATTGTTACACATCTGAATCAAAAGAGAGGAAAAGTATATGCCATTTGCTTTGATAAACTCCCACTATTTATTATGTGGGAATGAGGTTCTAAAAGCAAACACTTTGTAGCATTTAAGCAATCAGCATCTTATTATTACTTAATGACTGAATTCTCTTTAAAGGCTGGATAATTAAAATGCAAAAAAGGCAACAGAATGTCACATGAAAACTTGAATTTTTAAACACCCAGGTTAAAGCATGGGAAACGAAATATTCTCTCTGCAAAATTCATTATTTCCTTCCCAGTGAGCAATAAGTTAGAACTCCAATAATTCAAAAGAACACACGGAGCAAAGCGAGTGAGTCAAGCTGCCCTGTGAAAATATTCAGTCAGGCACAGTGCGATTATGCACTTGACTTTACAAATCTAGGGCTAAGTAATGCAAATTGTTACATTTCATACCTGAGAAAGGCCAAAGTATACAGAAACTATCCTGTAAGGGTAAAAATACCTGGTGAGGTGGCAGGAAAACAGACCCAACAGGGCTGTTTCTCACAGTTCTAATGGGCCTCTGTGCTTCATCAAGGCACCATGAGGCTGGCGGGTGGACCTTTGCCTTCCTGCATTTCCTGGGGACCATTCCAGATGGTGTCTGGGCCATGATGCTTTAGGACAGATGTCTTTAATCAGACACAAACATTTTAATAACTCAGAGCTCATTCTCTTCTGTGAGCAAAATGTCACAATACCATCTAATGAGACGACATGACAAAAAGGGAGAAGGCCATGCCTTATCATCTTCCTCGGAGACTTTCAGGTTTCAATAACTCTTTCCAGTCCTAAGGTATAGAACTCAGAGACAAAAAAATGCCATTGCCTACAGATTGCTGGGAGACCCAGCACCCCTGGTCTTCGCAGTTCTACCAAGAGTCCAGCTGGACGATCTGGAAGGTAAGGGGGATGCTGGTGGCAAGCAGGCCAGAGGAACGACAGCATGTCAGCACACCCCAGCCTGGCCTAGGAGGCGCTGTGTCACTGCTTCAGCACAGAATCACAGGGCCATGAGTCTCAAGGGTGATTCCCATCTCAGATGGTGCATTGAATCATTTGGAAAGAATTAAAGCACTCACGCCCAGCCCCAGCCTAGAGATTCTGACTGAATTGGTCTACCCTGTGACCTGGACACTAGAACTTTTATTTAAAATATCTTCAAGTGAGGCAAACATTCAGCCAGGATTGAGTAAGGATGACAGGTTTCTGGCAGCTTCCGGAAGTTAGCACATGTCACACCAGGAGGCTGCACGGGACTGAAGTTAACCTGATGGCAGAGACAGGGAAACTGAAACAAATAAAGAAACTCTGATGGGGCTCAGGCTCGTTCTGGGTTACACTGAAGACACCGAGTGGGCGAGTCTTCTCCACAGAGGAGCAGGGCTGGTTTCAGGAAGTATCTCAGCATTTCCCCTAGACCATCATTCCACATTTCTTCTTATTATGGGTTACTGGGTAAAATGCAGAATGGCCAGCTAAATATAAATTTCACATAAACAATACTTTGTTTAGTGTAGGTATAGCTCAAATATTTTAAGGTATAATCATTTTTAGTATAAGTATCGATATGTCCCAAATATTTCATGGACCATACTTATACTACGAAACTGTTATTTCAAGTTCAATTTCACTATGCATCCTGTTTTTTGTTTGTTTGTTTACTGTATCTGGCTATTCTCATAGGCTTATTTATTGATCTCATGTGCCAGCCATTGTGCTAATCATTTTAGCACATTTAATCTTCACAGACACAACACTTATGCAGATCTGAAGATGACTGAGCCTTGAAGAGCTCTTTGCCTGAGAGACCTCTGGCTCTCCTTCCTCCTGTTGAGAAAGCTTGGGTAAATTTCAGGATGGAGAGCTAGGCATGTGTACTCAACCACTTCCAGTGACCCTTGCAGCAAATAATTTAGCCATTCTTATCCCAGTTCCCCTATAGGTAATAGGGGTTTTCTTCTGGGATATAATGAGAGTCAAATAAGAGTCTACTAAGCAGCAAGCCCAGTGCCTGGAGTGCAATAAAGACTCCTTAAATGATTGCAGTCATGGTCATGGCTTTCTAACAAGGTGATATCAATGAAATCTTAGACATGTTCAGATTAAAATGAAACCAAAAATGAAACTCAATATGGAAATTACTGCTCAGTTTTTTTTTTGTTTGTTTTTTGTTTGTTTTTTACAGAGACAGAGAGTCAGAGAGAGGGATAGATAGGGACAGACAGACAGGAACAGAGACAGATGAGAAGCATCAATCATAAGTTTTTTGTTGCGACACCTTAGTTGTTCATTGATTACCCTCTCATATGTGCCTTGACCGGGGGCCTTCAGCAGACCAAGTAAGCCCTTGCTCGAGCCAGCGACCTTGGGTCCAAGCTGGTGAGCTTTGCTCAAACCAGATAAGCCTGCGCTTGAGACCTTGGGGTCTCGAACCTGGGTCCTCCGCATCCCAGTCTGACACTCTATCCACTGCGCCACCACCTGTCAGGCCAGGCTCAGTTTTTTAAGCTACAGGAAAATTAATTTAAATTAGGGATATTTCTACCCATCCCCACAGGCTAAATTTTTTCTCTTCTTGTCATTCCACCTGCCTCTCCACCATCCTGGCCCATCTTATGTAATTGTGACCAGATGATCTACCTGTGACTTGCTGGGGACAAGAAATGGGAACTAACTCTTTACTGTGTGTTGTGGTGTGTATAAATCTAAATTTTATTTGGATGACTCAAACAAAGGAATACAGATGCTAAAAAAAAATCACTAAAACAGGTATAAAAGTGCAAAATTCAAGTAGTGAAAGAAATGAGATAGCTTTACCAAAGCACCTATACTGAAGATAGCTATGGCAATTTACTATGAAACACAACTATAGGTTTCCCTGCAGTAGAGACACAAAAAAGAAACACAATCTATGATTGTGTTCCCTGTCTAATACACACTTTATCAGCAGAGATGAAGTTCTCCTGGAAATAAGACTAATATATCACCTAGATGCCCAGACAACACAGAAGATTGGGACTATTTTTGTATTTTACTAAAGATACTGGAGCATTCTGGATTCCAAATATTCTTAAGGATAAAATCTCTAAATGGAAAGCAATCAAGAAAAAATAATAGCCTGACCAGGCGGTAACACAGTGGATAGAGTATTGGCCTAGGATGCAGAGGACCCAGTTTCAAAGCTCTGAGGTTGCTGGCTTGAGCACAGGCTAACCAGCTTGAGCGCAAGGTCACTGGCTTGAGCATGGGATCATAGACATGACCCCATGGTCACTGGCTTGAGCAAGGGATCTCTGGCTCAACTGGAGCCCCCTCCCCCAGTCAAGGCACAGATGAGAAAGCAATCAATGAACAACTAAGGTGTCACATGGAAGAATTGATGCTTCTTATCTCTCTCCATTCCCATCTGTCACTCTCTCTGTCTCTCTTGCTTAAAAAAACAAACAAACCAAAAAAAAAACACAACCATTAATAAAAATATGTTTAAGGAAGATGGTTTACATCCTAGCAATTTTAGAAAAGACCTGGTATCTAGCTGAAGCTTCAAGAATTACAATAACAGCCTGACCAGGCGGTGGTGCAGTGGATAGAGCATCGGACTGGGATGCAGAGGACCCACATTCGAGACCCCGAGGTCGCCAGCTTGAGCGCGGGCTCATCTGGTTTGAGCAAAAACCCACCAGCTTGAACCCAAGGTCGCTGGCTCAAGCAAGGGGTTACTTGGTCTGCTGATGGCCCGCGGTCAAGGCACATATGAGAAAGCAATCAATGAACAACTAAGGTGTTGCAACGTGCAATGAAAAACTAATGATTGATGCTTCTCATCTCTCTCCATTCCTGTCTGTCTGTCCCTGTCTATCCCTCTCTCTGACTCACTCTCTGTCTCTGTAAAAATAAAAAAACCCTATAGGAAGAATTACAGTACCAGCCCATGGTTTGCCAGAAACTTTCCTTACTCTCACTAAAGACCTTTGTTTAGGACACATGAAAAGTTTTGCAAGCATCTTCAGAATCCTTGTCATTGAGTATGAGAAATTTTCACAGCACAGGCGATGGCTCCTGGAGAGAGTGCAAAGGGCTGTGCTGTCCTACTGCCCCCCAGAAAGGGTTCCTAGTGCCACGTGACCAAACCCAAGGGGTGAGGTCACTGCCTTCCCTGGGATCATTGATATGAAACTACTGGGAGAGATTGCTAGTTCTTCTCCTGCTTTGCCACTTTGAAAATTTTGCATGAAGTGACCAATTTGAAGTCAACTGTATGTGGACATATTCTTTGTGGATTATGATGGTCATTGGACAGCATAGACTTACTTGCTTTTTTTTAAAAGGAAGATTAGAAGGAGTAAAAGAGCATTTGCTCAATATTAGAAAAGTGTTTCACATGCAGAAGTTAAGGCCAATAAAAAAAGAGGCATTAACTATTAAAGAGGAGGCAAAAATTATATATACCAACACACATATATGTAAAATATATATTATATAAAATATATTATATATAACAGAGGAGAAAAATCAGCACTCTGAAGTGTTGATTTAATGTATCAGCTATAACTGTGTCTAAGTCCAAACTACAACCAAGTCCAAACCCTTTAGCCTAGGAACAATGTCAACTTGACTTGGCCTCACACTGTTTCATTGATCTTAAATCAAACTAAGTTCTTTGAACCATCATGAATTTGATACATCAGGGCCATTATTTACAAAAGAGGTTTCCACTGACTATGAGACTCTTTTTCTCTTCAACCACTGTGTTGAACTCATATATCTGTCTCAAGACCCAGAATAAAACATTGCCTCCTCCATGAAGCCTCCCCAGAATAGTCTATGCATGGTAATGTCACAATGGCATTTTAGACAGACCTATGACACTTCTCACATTGCATGAATATGCATTTGGCATTTGAATGTGTTTCCACTATGAGACTGCACACCTCCCATTCTGATGGATTCATCTTCCTGGCTTCACTGTTGAGACAATACTTAGTAAATCTAAATATATAATGACTTTAAAATCAATTCAGACCAAAAGAAGGCTTCAATGAAACAATATAACTAATGCTCTAAAAAATTTTTCTTTTCTTGTAATTTTTTAAACAAATTATTAATTTCAGTGAGAGAAAGAGAGAGAGAGAGAGAGAGAGAGAACGGAACATCGAGTTCTTCCTGTATGTGTCCAGACTGGGGATCGAACCAGCAACTTCTGTGCTCTGGGACGATGCTCTAACCAACTCAGCTATTCGGCTAGGGCAAGAATATTTCTTAAACCTGATTTGGAGACAGACCAGCAGGATTTCAAATACTTGTGTGTATAATAAATTTTAAAGGAATTTTCAAAAGAAAAATAAATTTGAAATTAAATTAACCTTTTGAGTAGTACAAACATTCATGTACATTCTCATACCTCCTGACCATCCAGAGTATGATCATACATGTGTAAAGGCAACATTAAAAGAAGGCAAATGAATGTTCTTACTGTTTCCATAAATTGGTTATCAAACAAACATGATTTTAAGTTAATAAAACTGGAACTGGAACTAATTTCATTTAAAAAAAAAACAAAAACAACCAACTCACTCCTGGGGGTCAGCAAGCATGAAAAAACTCACTACTCAAAATGTTTAAATTTTTCTCATATATGCTAGACTGCCCCTTGTCTTGTGTTCTATGTGTCAGAGCTGCGAGACAAAGGGCAAATCACAGCGATGGCAGATACCCACGACTGCATTTGGTTTGCACTCCAGCTGGTGGATTGCCACCTCTCTGAGGAGCTGAGCCCAGCTGCTAAGCTGTTGAGACTTCCATAGGCTGAGGTGTGATCACTGCTGATATCTAGGCCACTGGAGCTCTGCATGGACCAAGACCCAATGTGAAATGTGAACAAACAATTAAATTTAACTACTACTTGAAGCCTTCCTTTGGAACTGCCTTGTTCAGTCAAGGCAAGTATTTTGAAAATTAAAATATTTTCCAAATAGGGATAAAATTTAGAATTATAAATTACTGCAGGGTACAATAAAGAACATTTCTGGATAATGGGCTTTCACTCTTAATATTTTCAGAGACACAAAGAAGATTAAGATTGCCTACATGAGCTGGAAGAAAATAAATGGAGAGATTTCTACTAAATATAAATTTAATTTCATCTCCTTGGTTGTCTGTGGTGGGTTGAATGGTTGCCCTCAACAAGGGGGTCTTCGCAGTTGTAATTAAGTTAAGGATTTCGAGATGAGATCATCCTGGATTATCTGGCTGGGACCTAAATTCAATGGCAAGTGTTCCTACAAGTCAAGAAGATACAAATAGAGAAAAGCACACAGGAGACATCCATGTCATGACACAGGCAGGGATTCAAGTCAAGCTGGGATGAGTGGAAAATGCTAGGGGGATGAAGTGCCCCAAAGTTGACAGAGGCATGAAAAGATTGTCCCCCAGAGCCTTCACAGGGAGTGTGACCCTGCCAACACCTTGATTTTGGACTTCTGACCTCCAGGACTGTGAGAGAATACCCTTCTGTAGCTATAAGCCTTCCACTTTAATACAGCAACCATAGGACATTAACATTCTGTCATATGTACATCTACAGTCCAAAAGGCCCAAATAACAATGCAAAAATGTGTTCTTGTTTCAAAACATGTGAAAATCACTATGTTCAACTAGTGCATCTAGCTCTCTGTGCAACAAGAAGAAAATCCTAAGTGAGCCAAAGAGAAAAACAGAATGGGTATTTCCAGCAAAGCCTGGTGCTTCCTCTGCCTGCTCTCCTGCATTAAGGCAAATCTGCTCCTCCAATTTCTAAATGATCACAGATAGGCAATGTCAAGATCAGCCTGGAATCGTTCCAGAGTTAGCAAACCCATTATTCTCCTTGGCAATTTTATTTTAGTGCCTATGCATTCTACAAAGAAGATTTTCTTAATACTCTAGCTGAACTTTTATTGCTTTGGCTACTTGTAAAAGTCATCTCTTAACAAATACACAAATAATTTTCAAAATGTACCCTACATGTTAGATTCAGAAAAATGCATTTTCAGGACTGTACTGTCTGACATAGCTCAAGAAAGAGCTGATTTGCATTTGTTTGTAAGACAAGGCCATTAAATTCACCTAATTCATTACTCTGACTCTTATTTTTTTCCAGAGAAACTCTATCCTCCTTTCATTTCTCCAGTTGATAAAACAAGACTAATTTTGAGTGACTTTGGTGATCATTCTCCAAAGCCTCAGAGCTCCATATAAGTATGAAGAGTCCAAAATACTTATTGATGTCCTCTTTACATGACTTGAGATTTTAGGGAAAGAATGACAAAATACAAGAAGCCTTACACATCTGTCTACCTAATACTGTTAGGAAATGAATGAACATATTAATATAAAGCAGAAATGTAAATGTCAGAAAAAGAAAACAACTAAATTACCTGAGCACTAACTAATATTCAAATATACTATTTCTTGAAATATTTTCCCAAAAATGTGGTCTAGTTCTCTATGGATGAACATGTAGCATAAAGTAAGTATTTGGCAACCAATCAGTTTTTAACTAGTAAAGAATTGTCAGGAATTAACCAAAGCATGATGAGAACATAATACCTGTTTCATTTATGGAATAATCAAAAGGAATCTTTATTAGTTAGCCTGGATGACTATACTTCATCCCTCAAACTATTCTTTTTTTTTTTTTAATTTTATTTATTCATTTTAGAAAGGAGAGAGAGATAGAGAGAGAAGGGGGGGAGGAGCAGGAAGCATCAACTCCCATATGTGCCTTGACCAGGCAAGCCCAGGGTTTCGAACCAGCGACCTCAGCATTTCCAGGTGGATGCTTTATCCACTGCGCCACCACAGGTCAGGCCTCCCTCAAACTATTCTTAACAACTCAGATACTGGTGACCAATGATAGCTAAGACATGTTCAAAATTGAAATTTATATAAATGAAATGACACAGTAATATATTTTTTCCATTTTACTTCTAAATGAATAATTTTTCCCCCTCTAGAGAAAGAGAGACAGACAGACAGACAGAAGGGAAAGAGATGAGAAGCATCAACTCATAGTTATGGCACTTTAGTTGTTCATTGATTGCTGCTCATATGTGCTTTGACAAGAGGGCTTCAGCCGAGCCAATGACCCTTTGCTCAAGCCAGTGACCTTTGGCTCAAGCCAGAGACCTTTGGGCTCAAGCCAGTGACTATGGGGTCATGTCTATAATCCCATGCTCAAGCCAGTGACCCCACGCTCAAGCTGAGGAGCCCACACTCAAGTTGGATGAGCCTGTGCTCAAGCCGGTGACCTTGGGGTTTTGAACCTGTGTTCTCAGCATACCAGGTTGACGCTCTATGCACTGTGACACTATCTGGTCAGGCTACATGAATAATTTTGATATAGAAAATAAAGCTAAAAAATTAGGTATGCCAATGTACACACAGGGACAGTTTCCTTCCATTAAACCATCATTTTATTTCCCAATGAACTATATATATTTTTTATAGCTTAACTCACTAAATAGCCTAATCTTTAGCAAAATGTTATAGTTCTTGGAATTTGATTTGATTTCAATGCCCCTCAATCCGAATCATATTCAGAACAGAATCACAAGAACTTACTCATATTTGAGGTGTGAATGGCTGATATAACTCAATTGGGTACATATCTAAATTATACAATGCCTTTAAAAATCCAGAGCTAGTGTTATGGTACATATTTGGGCAGCTATTTTTACAACATTCAACCTGGTAAGACTGCCAGAAAAATAAAAATAAAAGCAAAACTTGAGCAATCAAAGTACATTACTAAAATAAAGGAAAGTAGCATTCAATGTAAACCAGAATCTCAGAAGGGGTGGCATCACCAGGCTGGATCAAGACACTGGCCCGAAATGTCTATTGTCATAACCAGATAACCAGATGAAGTGGATAGTTTAATGTCACATGAGAGACTCTGAGGTCTCTACCCTTGCCCCACAACAGATGGA
The DNA here is from genome assembly GCF_036850995.1 of Saccopteryx leptura. NCBI lineage: Eukaryota > Metazoa > Chordata > Mammalia > Chiroptera > Emballonuridae > Saccopteryx > Saccopteryx leptura. The sequence goes on along the minus strand of NC_089516.1, from coordinate 6,004,410 downwards.
CTATATCCAACTGCACAAGCAAGAGAAGAGAAAGGCAGAAGCTTCCTCCACTCCCTGTCCCCCAACAGAATGGAGGGACTTTGTTGGGAACTTAGTGGTGTTTGTAAACAAACGAACTGGTGGAAAGATGAGAGTAATGAGCTCTACAACATTTTTTATCTCCAATCTGATTAACTTAAAAGTAGTATTTCCATTCTCCAATAGTGTACACACACACACACACTAATTATATGTATATGCCTGTATCCTCATTATACCAAAATACTAAATATTCATTAAAAACAAGTGGGGAATATGCTCTGACTTTCCTTCAGTTCATTTGATTCATCTATTTTTATAGCTTCTTTAATTGAAAAAATCCAAGGTCAAAATCAACTCTGAGCTATTAATAGGTCTACCAGCAATCCCATTTGCAGCATCATGGAAAGAGACAGCACATTTTCTCCATTGAGCATTGATGATAGCTTCCAGCATTCTGTACCCTTGGTTTTTTGTTTTTGGTTTTGATTTTTTTTGGTTTGTTTTGTTTTGTTTCTTTTTTAAAGGCAATTGTTCCCTTCAGGGCAAGTAAGCTTTGCAGCATATTTTACACCACCACTGAAGTTAGAAAAGTTATGTCTGTCTGGAAATCCAGTTAGAAGGCATTAGGAATGACACATTACGTGAGACAAAATTCAAATTTGAAAAAAACAGAACAAGAAAAGGATACCTCAGCATTGTGAATAGACAGCCCCCCCCCCCCCCCGCTTTCCTCACATCCAGCATTGACTTTGAAAAGCCTTTCCTGTTGTCACTCTCTGGATTGCACAGTCTATGGGTTTTGACAAATGTCTATTGGCATGTATCTACCATTATAATATCTACCAGAATAGTTTCACTGCCCTAAACATCCCCTCCCTTCTGTCTGTTCATCTCTCCTTCCCCAACACCACTGGCAATCTCAGCTCTTTCTATCTGCCCACAGTTGGGCTTTCAGCACAATACAATAGAGGTGGAATCTGATGAGATGTACCTTTCCCAAGGTGGCTTCCGCCACCCAGCAATATGCATTACAGTTTCCTCTAGGGTTTCCTGTATTTAACAGCGAGGTTTGAAAAGTAGTTTAACAATATTTCCTCGGTATTGAAGCTATTTATAATATTAGTCCTTAAAGATATTAAATGTTGTTTATCTTCAAAAACCAATAAATCATGATGAAGAAGTCAATATTAGCTCAGAAAGTTCCATACTACTGCCACCTCTGCTGGCTCAGAAACCACCACGACTTCATTTTAATGTAAGTGACTGCCTGCTGGCCATGGCTTGACATAACCAGAATGTGGCCCAGACCTCAGAAGCACTCACAGTAACCTACCCTGGACTAAAAGGCACCATTCAAATAATCAGAACATCCATTTGTCAAATGTGTTCATGTGTCATTTATGGAATGAAATTAGTTGCCTCCAAAATCAATACCTCAAGTGTGAAATATCTTAGCCCCAGGGATTTCTAGAAGAATTTTATTACAGAAACAAGCCTTATAGATGATTTCAAAACAGCCATTTCAACAAATCTATATCCATGAAGTCAGGAATGGGACTGTGGAGAGAAGACAGTGGTGACATTCTGAGAACCCAATATCTGAGAAGCAGACGGTTTTCTTTCCTGAGCAGTGCAGCCCAATAGAACCTACGGAGATATGGACGTGTTCTTTAGCTGGGCTTCCCAATACAATGGCCACGAGGGGCACAAGATTATGATTTTTAAAAAACTAATTACTACAAAGGCAGTTACTTAAATTAAAAGGACATTTGCACACAACATAATAGCATACGTTTTATAAAGTTACATGTGTTTTTTGTAAAAATAGCTTGAGATATGATTCACATACCATAAAATTCACCTTTTTAAAGGTATAAGTCAATATTTATGATATAAGATTATGAAAAAATTCACCACTAATTTCAGAAAATTTTCATTACCCCCAAAGAACCCATATCTATTAATATATCGTATACATGGGAAATACGGTAGTCACTACCCATTTTCGCCCCACCCCAAGCAATCACTAATGTACATTCTGTCTTTGGAATTCGTCTATTATGGACATTTCATATACATGGAATCACAAAATGTGTAGCATTCTGTGTCTGGCTTCTTTCATTGGGCATAATGTTTTCAAGGTTCATCCATTCATTTCTGTAGCAGTACTTCATTCCTCTTTCTAGCTGGATAATATTCCATTACATGAATAGACATCATTGATTCATTTATTAGGTGATGGGATGTCTGACTCATGATCACTTGAGCTGTGCCTGGTTCACCTGAGTAACTGTATTATTTCATTTCATTTCATTTCAATTCAATTAATTTACATTTAAATAGCCCATATGGCTAGTGGCTACCACTTTGGACAGCACACTTTGGGAACATCAAAGGTGGCTTCAAAATCTGGCTTGAGGGCTGATGGATAGAGGCCCACTCCCATGGTGTAAAACCTCCCCATCCCCTCTGCTCCCTTCCAGAATCTACAGTCCTGCACAGGATCTTCCCTGGGGTGCCTGGGATACCACAGGAGCAAACAAATGCCCAAGCCAAGCATTACAGATGGAGCTGCCGCTGAGCTACCCTGGGGCAGCAAGGCTCATCAAGAAAACCAGAGTTGAAATCTTTGTGTTGCCTCTTTGAAACCTCCCAAGGCAAAGCAGGAATGAATATGCAGTTGATCATATCAAGTTCTCATTTTCTATATGATTGTAAAATGTATAAAATAAAAATACTTTATATTTCAGCATTTTTAAGTGCACAATTCTGTGGCATTAAGGGCACTCCCATGGTTGTGCAATGATCATTGCCATTCATTTCCAGAACATTTTAATCTTCCCACACTAAAGATCTGAACCCATTAAAACAATCACTGCTCATCTCTCCCTCCCCCCAGCCCTTCGTAACCACCTCCTATTTTGTCTCTCTGAATTTGACTACAAGAAGTTCCTCATATTTGGAGAATCATGCAGTATTTGGCCATGTGTTACTGGCTTATTTCACAGGGCATGTCTTCAAGGGTATCAATGTTATCATATGTCAGATTGTCTGTCCTTTTGAAGTCTGAATAATATTCTATTGTATATATACTTCACATTTTGTGGATCCATTCATCTGTCAGTGAACACTTGAGTTACTCCCACCTTATGGTTATTGTGATTAACACTACTATAAACATGGTTGTACAAATATCTGCTCAATTCCCTGTTCTCATTTCTTTTAGGTATATTCCCAGAAGCAGAAACGCTGGGTCATACGGCAATTCTATGTTTATTGTTTGAGGGATCAGTATACCATTTTAAATGGCAGTGACATCACTTTACATTCCTACCAACAATGCAAAGGTTCCAATTTCTCCATATCCTCACCAGTAGTTATTATTTTCTCTGTGTGTTAATGATAACTATCCCAGTGAGTGTAAAGTGTTTATATCATTGTTGTTTTAATTTTTTTATTGATTGATTTGAGAGAGAGAGAAAGAGAGAGAGAGAGAGAGAAAGAGACAGAGAAAGAGACAGGAACATCAATATAGTCCTGCATGTGCACCAACCGGCATTCGAACTGGCAACCTCTGCACTTCAAGATTGTGTTTCTAACAATCGAGCTATCTTTCCAGGGCTCATTGTGGTTTTGACTTGAATTTCCATAATGTTACTGAGGTTGAACATCTTTTCATATGTGTATTGGCCATTATATATCTTCTTTGAGGAAATACCTACTCTAGGCCTTGGAGTTGATATTTTAAAACCTCATATTTTAATCAGGTTTTTTGGCTTTTGTTGAATTATAGGAGCTTTTTATATATTCTGAATTTCAGTCTCTCATAAAATATATGATATGCAATTATTTTCTTCCATTCTGTGGGTGGGTTGCCTTTTCACCTTTTCTAGTCCTGACTAACTAGCCAACCTACTTTCTTCCTGGTCCAGCAGAGAGCCTCTGGCATGTGAGCTGTTACTTTTCAGTTTCTCTCAATCTGGCCAGAATATTCTCAAGTTAGAGAAGCAGCATATAGATATTCATACTATTTTCAATTATGAATGTTACAACAATGGAAACATCAGAACAAATTGAATACTGAGGCTCCATTATCTGGGTTTATGTTGAACTATCTAAAATAATCCACAATTATACAGGTATGTCAAGGAACAACTAAGATCCATGTCATGATTAAAGGAAAATTTTATGTTGTCACTTTTTAGCATATATATATATATTTTTTTTTCTAACAAGACAGAAAGACAGACAGGAAGGGAGATAGATGAGAAGCACCAACTCATAGTGTGGCACCTTAGTCGTTCATTCATTGATTCTCATATGTGCCTTTATGGGGAGGAGGCTCCAGCCGCACCAGTGAACCCTTGTTCAAGCTAGTGACCTTGGGCTTCAAGCCAGCAACCTTGGGCATCAAGCCAGGGACCACAAGTCTATGATCCTATGCTCAAGCCAGTGACCCCACAATGAAGCTGGTGAACCCATGCTCAAGCCAGATGAGCCCACATTCAAGCCAGCGACATCAGGTTTCAAACCTGGGTCTTCAGCATCCCTCAACATCAGGTTGATGCTCTATGCACTATGCCACCCTCTGGTCAGGCTGGTATTTGTATTTTCAATATGCAAATTAAAAATTTGCATGTCAACAAAAATGACCAACTCTGGGGAGGGGCACAAAGAAAACTAGATAGAAGAAGACGGAGGGCAATCTGACTTTGGGACATGTTTTCTTTGAATATATGTACCCTGATTTATTGATGTCACCCCACTAAAATTAATAAAAAATTATTTATTAAAAAAAATTACCAACTCTTCTCTTTGAGAAAGTATTGTATCTTTTTCTGCATTTAACACTCTCTAATTTTGCTGATAAAATGTACTTTTTTTGGAAATGCAATTGAAAACCACAATACCATACCATGATGCACCCATCAGAATGGCTACAAAGGAAAAGATACATAATGACAAGCCTTGGGAAGAGATGGAAAAAAAGCAATGGGAACTATCATACACTGTTGGTAGGAGTACAAATTGATGCAAGTACTTTGGAAAGCTATGTACTCAACATAAATATGTAGATATATTCACCAAGTGGCATGAACTGAAATGTTCATATGAACACTATTTGTAATAGTTCATCATTATAAATTACTCAAATGTCCATCAATGACTGACTGGCTAATAATTTGTGGCATAGTCATTCATTATAATTTCCATTATATTGAAAATGAATGATGCCTGACCAGGCAGTGGTGCAGTGGATAGAGCATCAGACTGGGCTGTGGAAGGACCCAGGTTTGAGACCCTGGGATCGCCAGCTTGAGCGTGGGCTCATCTGGTTTGAGCAAAGCTCACCAACTTGAGCCCAAGGTCACTGGCTCGAGCAAGGGGTCACTCGGTCTGCTGTAGCCCCCCCCCCCAGTCAAGGCATATATGAGAAATCAATCAATGAACAACTAAGGAGCCGCAATGAAGAATTGATGTTTCTCATCTCTCTCCCTTCCTGTCTGTCTGTCTCTATCTGTCCCTCTCTCTGACCCTGTCTCTGCCACAAAAAAAAAAAAGAAAATGAATGACAACACCATACATGAAGGAAATTCACAAACACTGTCTAGTGAAGGAAACTACATAAAGAAAGAACACATACTGTATGATTCCATTGACAGAAAGTTTTAAAATAGGCAGCACTAATCTGTGTGTTTAAAGCCTGGCTAGAGGTTACTGTAGGCTGGATAGCAACCACAAGGATGCATGAGGGGCCAAACGTGGCTAGTGCTGTGCTCTTTCTTATTCTGGGTACTAAACACGTGTGCTCATACTTTGTGAAAATGCTTTGAGCTTTCCACTTTTGACTTGTGCATTTTTCTGTCACACTTTAACAAAAAAATTACTTTAAAAAGGTCTTGCTTTTTGAAATGTTGGATATATCACTATGATAGTTCCTAATTTAAAAAAAATTTGGAAGACTGGGAAATCACCGTGTCTGGAAACAGCTGCTCTACAGACCGCCGGGAAACTCAAGCATAAAGAAATAAGTCATATATGTCCCTCTATTTCTAAGAGGAAACAATGCCAGTAGATCAATGACATAAGTCACCAGAAATGGTGTTAGAACCACATGGTAGCAGAAATATTTACAAATTTCCGAGGACTCTACATACACAGTGCTCTTTGGAAAGAACTGTACTAAAATAAAAAATTATTACGCAACTATCTTTTCTCCGAATGTTCTTTCTCATTTTGTTCCATCTTCTACTTGGGGCACATCTTGCTATGTCATGATGTACTCCCTTTCAAAAGTTTGATGAAGAGCTTTAAAAACACTCATTCTAGAAGAATTTCCTTTATGTGATTTATTTACTTACTCTGAGATTATGCTTGTTCACCTCCATGTTCACCTCCAATTTTTACTTCCTGTCTCCTGACCTCTTTTTAACTTAATACAAAGGTGATCTGAAATGTCTAACCTACTATTTCAACAAATAGTTCTTAACAAGGTATTCTTCATTGAAAGCAGTTTGAAATTTTAATTAAACATGAGACAGTTTATCTCAACCCACTACTGTAATTCCCTAACAACTTTCCTATTCAATAAAAACAAGGTCACAATGACCAAGGAAGATGCTGGGGTCTACAAACAATTCAAAATAGGAATCTGATGGTCCATCTTCTGAAATCTGGCAAAAGGAACTGTCCAGAAGATTTTCACTTAATGAATATAACCATGAAAGCAAATCTGGAATTTGAAGCTTGAAAAAAAAAAAAAGATCTCTACTCATTGTTTTAGAATTATGAAAACAAAACAGGTCAATGATATTAAAAAATAAAGTGAAAAATTAAATCTTACCAGAGAAATGACATAAAGAATAAAAAGAAGAGTGAGTTTGCCTCCCTCCTGCCCCATACCTCACCCACACATCACCAACTGCATCTTGCTACCTGGTCAATTTTCTTGTGTTTTGGTACTGACAATTTAGACATATTATAATTAATTTTTTAAATGTCCAAGTGTATTAAATATTCAAACATCTGTTTCATGCATCACAGTAGCCCCCTCTTATCCATGGGGATACGGTCCAAGACCCCAGTGGATGACTGAAACTGTAAATAGTACCAAACCTTATATAGACAATGCTTTGTCCTTCTCATACATACCTATGACATAGTTTAATTCATAAATTAAGCACAGTAAGAGATAAATGATGACCAATAACAAAATCGAAGAATTATAACAATAAAGTAGGGGTTACTTGAACACAAGCACTCTAATGCCACAACAGTCAATCTAACAATTAGCAGGGAGCCGATAACATGTGGACAGAGACATGATTCGCGGCCAGTGTGGGACAAAGCATGATGGTGTGTGATTTCACCATGCTCCTCAGAATGGCAGCTATTTAAAACTGATGAGTTGTTTCCTTCTGGAATTCTCCATTTAATATTTTCAGACCATGGTTGGCCACAGCTAAGGAAACCACAGGAAGGGAAATTGGGATACAGTGGGGACAACTGTACTAATTGTAGGGAGGGTCTCGTAACTAGTAAATGCAGGTGACACTTTCTCCTGACCTCCCTGCTTGCTCCATTTAAAAAACTTGAATTTGTTATACTGTGTTTTAGATTCCTTTACTAGTTAACTTTAAAAAATACATTTATAATATAATTTCGAAAGCCTGTACTGCTTAATATATTCATTTCCAGCAGTATTTTTATTCCTCACTCTGAAACACGAGGGAATCTGCATTCCCAAACTTCTCTCATACCCCCTCCTGTCGTGAATTTTTGTTAATTATGTTAAATTGTATTATTAATGATTCATTATGAAGACATAAAATATTTGCATTCTCTATTATAACTCAACTTCCCACAATCTTTTAGACAGTTATAATGAAATGGACATAGTACTAATTTCAGCTTCTCTATTATTTTCAGATTAAAGGAATCTCAAAATCAAGTCTTCGGTTGCATGAAGAGCTCACAGATTTCAAACTCATTTGAATGTTAAAAAATGTCTGTCTTTTGACTTTACACCTGAATGACAACTTGGCTTTCACTATTGTCTTTCCTTGTCCATGTAGATATAAGGCTACTTCAGGGCTGGGTTCAGCTATGGAGAATTCTGGGGGCAGCCTTCTTGCCTGACCCTCATCCCCAACCCCTCCCAGGCAATCTACTCTGGATTGCAGGAGCATGTATTGAATTCTTTTCCTCTCCACCATTTTTGGTGCAAGCAGAAGTTCTGCATATGACTTGCAGGGAAGCCTTGTAGTCACAAAGTTTGCATGAGTTTCTGGGAACTTCATGTTTTTAAAATGACTTATTTCCTTTGGCTGAGATGAGCTGCTGCATAGCTGACTGCCACCTGCTGTCTTTCCTCCACTGGGCCACTCTGCTAGTTGGCCTGCCTTTCGTCAAACATACTATGACTGAGTGAACTGTCCTGCAAGCAGCCACCCGCTCTGCTTGCTGGTAGGGACAGGAGGCACCCATGCCAGGGTCCTGCGCTTTTGGGGACACTCACTGAGGCTTCCGTACCTGCAATTCCCATTTATGGGGAGAGCTTCCCTCCTGGAGCCGTTTGTCATCTCTCCACGGCTCAGTTTAGGCTACACTTCACTGTTTGTGGCAAGTCTCGGTCATGGCTGGTAGTTTAGGGTTTTTGACAAACTTTCATACCTACTTTGGTTTCATCAAAGATGGTTTCCTTTTCATTTTTTTTTTGTAATTTTCTACAATTCTTTTTGTAGTTTTAAGAGAGGATATTGGGGTAAGAACACTCCAACTCTGACATCATTCAGAACATTTCTCTATTATCCCGTTTAGGAAAGTATTGAACTGTCAAGTGGGACCCTACTGTAGCCTAAGGACTACTAACTATTCGGTTTACTTTCAAATCTTGTTCATTAAATGTTTGAAAAGGGGGAGGTCTTCTGGACAGCAAACACTAATTCAAGGTCCACTTATTTTTTGAAAAAACTTTGTTTTAAAAAGTATTTGCTTTTTAAAAGGGGTGACCTTGGACAAGTTCTAAGTCCAAGAAGTAATGAGAACACTTGGTTCCTCCTCTTGATGTTATCTCTGCGAATGGTCTGAAATCCCTGGGGAACTCCAATTGATCCATTCCTCCTAGCTTGAAACATCGAATAATAATGTATCCCCCTTCTCTGCTTCCCGCTCACACACATAGATTTTCCTGTATTTATGGACCATGAAATCTCAGAAGTCAACTTTAGTGGGTGGAGTGCTGAAGGTGTAAATAAAGGCATCACTTGATTGAAAGGAACACTTCAACAATGTAAAACTTACAATTTCATCTTCAGCCTTGACTCATTGTTAAAATAAGTTGCTGCCCATACAATGTAAGGTTTGTAAACATTTCTTAATGACTATAAAGAAATAACTTATGTTACCAGGTTTTTTAATTTAACCTACTGAAACCTACCCTTAAAACTTTAAGAAAGTTCCCTCTAAACAACTGTTCATAAATTAGATTATCCCAGCAGATTACCCCAGCAGGAAACAAAATAGTCAAATGTACATAAGCTTATGAAATACTACTTCAAAAATAAATTCCAATATTAACTTTAATAACATAATCAAGCTTGAAGAAAACTGGAATAGCTATGACATATTTGTACATATAATACAACAAAACAGTTAAATAAATAGAAAATCCAAAGTAATACTAGTCAAATTTCAAAATAATATTTTAAAGTAGCTACTTCTACTTTCATGAAAAAATTAATTCATTCATATAAATCAATGCCATTATATCACAAAGTAAAATATTCAAAATTTTGACACTTTCTATTAAGTAAATTAACCTTGGGGCAAAATTAGATATTCATTTTATAAGATTCTTTTTGTAATTCTAGATTTTAAAAGTTGAGAAATACTGCCAGAATTCTTATAACAGGTGGCCATGTAAAAGATTAACTATCTAATATATTAAACACATATTTTCAAGAGAGAGAATATCAAGTTTACCCCGCCCACATTCCTGTGCCCAAATCCAGAGAAAGCAGCTTTTCCTCAATCGGATTATGTGATTAAACAGAATATTCCCAAATAGGCTGAATCATCATATTATTGCAAATACCCCCAATTAATTACATGAAAAGGAAATTATACAACCACTTTTTGGTAATGAAAAATATTATGTTACCTACCTATCTCAGAATTTTGGATAATAGGTCCTACATACTTTAACATCTTATTTGTAAATGCCAATTCTACTAGTATGAATTAATGAAAAGACTTTTAAAATTAAGGCAATCTTTTTTTCAAGGGAAAAAAATATCATCATTATAGTATTCAGGGAAATAAAGCATCTATCTGAATCACTAAGGATTGTGATCTTTAAAAAAATCTCTAAACAAAAGACAGAAAAATATGCAGAAATCAGTACTCTCCCCTCAATAAGTAAAGGTGCATAACAATGAGGCAAATGGAGAATGAAAAAGCATACTCCGTTTTTGTCAAAACTAGGAGGCAGATTCCAAAAAAATTTTTTTTAAAAGTGAGAAGCAGTCATCACCACCGTTGGCTGGATCTAGTCTGAGTTTTATTTTTGTTTTTTATTTATTTATTTTAAATGTTATTTATTCATTTTAGAGAGAGGAGACAGAGACAGATAGAGAAGGGAGGGAGGAGCAGGAAGCATCAACTCCCATATGTGCCTTGACTAGGGAAGCCTGGGGTTTCAAACCAGCAACCTCAGCGTTTCAGGTCCACGCTTTTACCCACTGTGCCACCACAGGTCAGGCGATTCCAAAATATTTTAAGGGGCAATAACATGGCTGAATATGTTCAAGGGACAAGCTAGAAAGAATTGCTACACAATTAATAATCTACAAAGCAATTTTTCTCTCAATGAGGTATTGTTTGCCAATTTCACAAATATGGCAACCTAAGCAAATAAATTGTATAAATTCTCCAGGGTTTTAGCTGGAATGAGTGGCAGATGAAATCAGATCTGGACTTGATTTCAAAGCCCATTATCCTCAAGGTTCAACCTCTCTCATATATGACAATTTCAGACTGGACTGTGCATTTCTGAGCTTTATTGACATCATCCCAATGCAACCAGATTTTTTTTTATTCAAAAATTTATCTTTCCAAGGAACATGTTCCACTTATTTTGTGGTGAATCATAATGGCATTTCATTAAAGATAACTCTCAATAAACATCCATTTGTCATCCTAACAACATACAACATCTTTGTTACTGGTTCACTTTGCTTTTACATACTGGCTTCATAATATTATGGAGTTCAACTCAACTTCACTAGTCTCTGTTAAGCATTTATATTTGCAATAAACTTTTTAAAATGTATATATTTTAAAATTCCAAAGGAGAATGTATTTTAATGGGATAATTACGTTCTAATGCTCTTACAAGAGAAATGGTAAAGAGGCTTCCTTTTCCTTTTTCTTATAGATTTCTTGTTCACAAAATAACACATTTTGTAAGTTAAGAGGAAAAATATTCTTGGGGTCTTTGTCAAGTTTCTAAGCCATAATCATATCATACATTGTTGTATTTCAAAGAACAAGAGATATTACAACTTTTACCAGATTGAGTACATTTAATGTTCAATAATATACTGAATTAAATGGACTGCCTTCTTTATGGCTGAGTAGTATAATTATGTTAACCAGTGTCAACCCAATAAATTCAATGAAGAGGGGAAAAAAGAATTAATAGGATTGAACTAAATAAGCTAAATTAGTGACAGATTAGATTTTCTACTATCAATTCCTGGATCCCAATGTGCCACAGATCAGGCACCCACATGGTAAAATGCATGCCTACTGCTGGGAACCTGGGAGGACTTGATAACAATAAGCAATGGGAGGAATGACAAAGGTTCCCAAACTCCCCAAGCATTCTAGCCCTGCTCCACAGCTCCTGATCTCTGGTGGGATGTGCAGGTCTACGGACTATTGGGCCTGGATCCTTGGGAACGCTACTCAGCCTTCCTAAATTGTGTGGGAGAAAGGTTCGATGTATAATTGGTAGAAGAAAAGAAAGTGTCTTCTTGGACAAAAATCTGAAGTGCAAGCTCGCATACATCCATAACCGGGCCCATTTTTATTTATTTATTTTAAATGTTATTTATTCATTTTAGAGAGAGGAGACAGAGACAGATAGAGAAGGGAGGGAGGAGCAGGAAGCATCAACTCCCATATGTGCCTAGACTAGGGAAGCCTGGGGTTTCAAACAAGTCAAACTCCAAGTGTGGGCCATAAGCACCCACACTTCTCTCTCTCTCACTGTCACACATTAGAGGGGCGGAGGGGATCAAAGTCTTTAGCACATTCCATTTATCATAACATCCATCCTGTATTATCAATCCACCTATCCACCTTCCCACCCACCCATCCATATCTCAATCCATTCCTCTCTCTGTCCGTCCGTCCGTCCATCCATCCATCCATCCATCCATCCATCCATTGAATGTCCAATGGAATGATACCTGGAATTTCTTATATTCATTTTTAACCAGGTTTAACTAATATCTTTAAACAACAACAACAACAACAAAAAAGGAAAGAAATCCCTATAACTACAGTACTACTTCGGTTTTCGTTGACTTCGGTTATTGTCAGATTCAGTTTTTGTCAATTTTTTCTGTGAAAAATTTGTCTCAGTTTTCATCAGTTGTCTCGGATTTCGTTGGTGTGCCCATGTGACCTTGTTGCTAATTTTGCAAAAACAAAGGGCGACCCACACGTTCTCCTGCTCAGTGTGGCCTTGTTTCTCCTTGTGTGAGCATCACCCCGTGCATCTAGCTAAACAATTCCATTGCTTCTCCAGTATTTTTGTGCTTTTTTTTATTGATTGTGAGTGCTAATACTACAATTCCATGTAAGTGATTACTGTATATACAGTATTTGGTGTAATGTGTTTTTGGTTTGTATTTTGGAGTGTCTAGAATGAATTAATTGGATTTACATTAACTAGTATGGAAATAATTGCCTCGGTTTTCATCATTTTTGGATTTTGCCAATTGTTTTTTGGGCGTATTATCAACAAAAACCGAGGCACCACTGTATTCCTTCCTGCTCTGGGTGTGTTGAGGGAGTAGTTAGAGGGTGGGGCAAATGAAAATTGCAGATGTGCCTCCCTCCCCACTGCGGCAGATGTGGAGAGGACTACAAATGCTTGGGGACACCTAGCACTTGCCATCTAGTAAAGCTTGAGAAAGCAATTAAAAGGCAGAAACAAACTCTAAAAGAAGTGAGCCCTACCAGTCTGCAAAAGGTGGTGAAATCCCACTCATGTCTGAAAAGACACGTGCTCTTCAGCTCTGAATACACTGTACACAATTTATTGACCGGGGCTCAGTCTATAAATGATGAAGTTAATATTTGTGAGACAGGGACAAAGCATTAAAATTCCTCCTCACCCACCAGCTAATGTTTATGAATAAGGAAAATGTGTTCATTTTGACAAGGTCTGCAAGTGTGCATGCAAATGAGGACACAGAGAAGAGGTAAAGTGTCATAGCTACAGATTAAAACAGTAGGGGAGGGGTGCTGAGGGAGGGAGACAGAGAAGAGAGGAGAAGGGGAGAAATGAGAGTGGTTCCTGACAGGAGAAGGACTGGGAAGGGAGAAGAAGTTTAATGAGTATTGGTGGAGGGAAGTTCTCCAATGATGTGCCCCCATGTCCCGCACACACACATCCTCACGACATTCAGGAAGAACCTCCATTGCTTTTGCAAGGTTTCTAGAGGCTCTGTTTGTTCCTTTGAATGGCGCAGTCTACTGAGGTGAACCATAAGCAAGAACAGGCAGCCTGGACAGACAGCACTGGGCATGTGGATGAGAGACTTGGGAATTAAAAAACCCTAAAAGTTCTAACAGAAGACAAGTCAAACTCCATTGCTGAAATTTGCTAATTTGGGCAATCCTTCCTCCAAACAACTTGGAATCACCGGCTACATTTCAAACTCCAAATTAAATTAAGGGAATGAATGCACTCAGAAAATTCCAAATGTCACCATTGAATTTCACTGGAAACATATGATGCCCCATAGAAAAGAAAATGACACTGGGACATCCAAAGAGAATGCAAAACGTGTTTTGAGGTTTGTGTATGGATTTAGTAACCATCAGGCTATGTTGAGTATGTTGAGGTCATCTTGCTGACGTGATTTTATTCAAGAAACTAGGAAGTGCGCAGACTAGAGAAAAGTGTCACAACCTAAATCTCATGGTGCGCACGTAAAAACTGCTGAGGTGAGGAAAGGGGTTAGCGAGGCTTTCCACACCAAAAAAGACATTAACCACTTGGGAACAGATCTAGAAAAGTGTTTACTACCCTCCTCGTCATCGCACGTCCCTTTCTGCCCGCTTCCCAGAGCAGGCGGACCCTCACTCGTCAGCGCTCTCTCCTCTCTGGGCCTCTCTCCTCCCCTCAGCAATTTTGACACTCACATGCCTGGAGGTGACTCCTGAGTCCATTTATAGCCCTGACCTCTTTCCTGAGCTCCAGACCCAGATTTCCAACTGACCTGCTGGGCCCAGCCAGATGGATATCCTGTGATACCTCGAAATCAGCAGAGCCAAAATAGAATTCATTTCCCTGGCTCTGCTGGGCTCCCCCACTTTCTGAACAAAGAAACCGAAGCTCAAGGGTTCATCTGCTAGCCCAAGGTCACCCAGCAACCAGTGAAAGGCAGGGTCACAATGTGAACTCCAAGCTCCTACTTCCATAACTCAAGCCTCTGTTACTCATCTCTCTCAACTCACACTCCTGTCCCCTGCTACCTTCTACCACAGACACTGACTACATCTTATGTGGAAGGAGACAGTAACCTCAGCTTACACACACACACACACACACACACACACACACACACACACACACACACACACACACACACTACATCGCTTCACTTCCAAGTATCTACAGCATCACACTAATTCAAATCATGGCCTGTAGAACCAGGGTTCCTCAATTTAAATCACAGCTCTACCTCATACCAACTAAATACTGTTGGCCAATTAAATCTCTGTAACCTTAGTTTCCCAATCTGTGAAATGGGAATGGTTATAATGACACATAACCTCATTATGAGCAAAAAATTGAGTTAATGTGCAACTGCACACTCGGTTAGTTCTGTGCAAGGTCTACTCTATAGTTCTGAGGCAGTTTGGCCCATTTGTCCATTGTAGGCCTCTGCAAATTGATCCTCACCCACTGTGTAGCCACATCACTTCATACATGAGCCTTTGCTTGATTATCAGTCAACCCACCCGTGTCAGTAGTTGGACCAGAGCAAATCTGTGCAGGTTCACAAACAGAATTTCATTCTGCTCTATTCTATTGAATATCAATTCTAAAAGATATAGGACATTTGGCAAAATCCAGAAGCAATATTTAGAATTTTATTAATGAATTATTTCCTTTCCAATTAGCCTTTTAAAAATTTCCCTATATGAGGTCTAGCTCATAAAGAAATTCTATGTGAGATTACAGTTCTGATTAATTATGATGCTCCTGGACTTTAAAAATTTTAATAATAGGACTTTTTAAAATTTAATTCCATATATTGAAATATATGAGAGTGGATATATTTTTTTTTTTTTCTTTTTCATTTTTCTGAAGCTGGAAACAGGGAGTGACAGTCAGACAGACTCCCGCATGCGCCCGACCGGGATCCACCCAGCACGCCCACCAGGGGCGGTGCTCTGCCCCCCAGGGGGCGATGCTCTGCCCATCCTGGGCGTCGCCATATTGCGACCAGAGCCACTCTAGCGCCTGAGGCAGAGGCCACAGAGCCATGCCCAGCGCCCGGGCCATCTTTGCTCCAATGGAGCCTTGGCTGCGGGAGGGGAAGAGAGAGACAGAGAGGAAAGCGCGGCGGAGGGGTGGAGAAGCAAATGGGCGCTTCTCCTATGTGCCCTGGCCGGGAATCGAACCCGGGTCCTCCGCAGGCTAGGCCGACGCTCTACCGCTGAGCCAACCGGCCAGGGCCATGAGAGTGGATATTTTTAAAAAGTCCTTTGGCTCAGCCCTGGCTGGATAGCCCAGTTGGTTAGAGCATCGTCCCAAAGCACACAGGTTGCCAGTTTGATTCCTAGTAAGGGCACATACAAGAACAGATGTTCCTGTCTCTCTCTTGCTCTCTCCCCTCCTCTCTCTAAAGTCAGTAAAATATACAATAAAAAAAAAAGTTCTTTAGAGCAAGGATTTTTTCACTGTTATGAGATATGACATAATATAGAATTGTGTGCAAAAGTCATAGGAATAGTCAGGCAGCAGAAATCAAATATGGTAGCGTATTCAAATCTTGAACACTTGTCAGCTGCAGGACCTCATGCCATGAACTGCTTTGTGCCTCAGTTTCCTTCGGTATACGTGAGGACAGTAATGCCTACCTCATAAAACAGTAGACTGCCTTAAAAGTAGAAAACACTCAGTAAATGGTGTATGTTATTAACAGTAACTGTGACACAGTAAAAATAATTTGGGGAAACAGATTGTACCTTTACTTTTGAGTCCATAATCAAGATACCAAAGTCCCCAAGATTAGCAGTAACAGTTTGGCTTCTTGTAAAATCAGTAATTTAGCCATGAAGAAAATAGATAAATGATTCGGAACAAGGCGAACTTTCAGTACGCTTCCCATCTATGCGTCATTCCTTTCTGGTCAATGTTTTAGATTCATTTCCTAAAATGATGCAATCCTGGAGGTTATTTCCCGCCTTAAAGATAGATAGGAGGGAGTACTCTGGGAGGCAGGTTTTCATGAAGGGTAGTCCTAGCCACAGAATCTAAGGCTGAAAAGCACCCGTAACATGGCTGCAAGGGTAGCCATTTCACAAATAAGCAAATTAACTTGAAAACGAAAACCAACCAGACAAACAAAACACCCTACAAAATTAAACTAAGCTGAGGACTAGAAGGTAAGTCTATACATAAAATGAAATTTGTTGTTTTCCTGAGGTTAAGAGATTCCAATCCTCAAGCCAGCATGCTGCTTACAGAAAGTACTGGCCAGCTCACCATATGTGATGTGAATGTCATTTGCCTGTTAATGCAGTCATGGGAAAGTGAGGGGCTGAACCCTCGCCTCATTTAAACAGCTCATTTAGGTAGACCATTGGCGACACAAATGCAAATCCTTAAAAAGCAGACTAACGGGTGCTGGCCAGGAAGGTGTGACTGAAATTCAGTGTTGATGTCAAAATCAAAACCCTTCAACGCATAAAACAGGCTAAAGTCAAGGCCCCAAAATTATACATCTTAACACAGAGATAACCAGGAATGTGTGCTTCTCAGCTAAAATCTCAGAGAACCTATAAAAATCGAGAAGGCTTTCTTTGATCACCCGGTGGGCCTATTAAAGAACAACAAAATGCCCACTTTGACCTCTTTGTCAGCACGCTTTCCACTTTCCTGCAAACAAAGAAAACCAAATAAACAAAAATAAACAAAACCATTAACCAACATTGATTGTTCCCAGGCTGGTATTTCTCCTCTCTTCTCTCACTGAAATCTAGTTCTTTGACAAGCTTCTATAGAACAGTTTCCAAAAATCTAAATGTGAATGCAAATACTTATGTGTGTTTGAAAAGTGTTAGGTATTGAAATGTTATTTGCTTTCACTGAAAAAAATTAGATTTATAAGATAGTTAACAATTTCTATGATGTAATCAACAATGTTTTGGTGTAACATGGTCGCAATCAGCCTAAGCATACTTGGCAATCTAAGAACCCAGTCCCTGGGTGTCACTAATGGGAAGCCTTATAAGGCACAGCACCTGCTACAAAACTAGTACACTGGGAAGAACGCCTCTAAAGGCAATTGGAATTAAGTCTTGCAAAGGGTGGAGGGAAATCCCACTTCCACTGAATGACTTGATTGCTACGCAAACTTGTCCTTTAAGTAATTGAATGAAACTGTTTCCAATAATTCTGTGGTTTGTCAGCAAGAGCTTGGTCAGGCTATGCCTCGTCCATTACTTCCTATGTTCCCAGAAATGTTTACAAAGTGAGACAGGCCAGAGATGAATGGGCCACCTGGAGATATGCACACATAGCTTTAACATAGGTTAGCAGGACTAGTGAGAATTTCATCAGCGGGGTTAAAGTATAAAAAGCAAAGATGACGAAGTGATGTGAAACACCAAGGCATAAAAGCAAGAACCAAGAAGGAAAAACAAATTTCATGAAAACTATGGTCCATTCATAGAAGTCTGCTATCCATAAATAATTATATGCATCCTGTCCAAATATGAGGAAACTGGCAGGGAATGTTCAAAAACCAAGATTTAGGGTCAACAAAATAATCATTTGTCAATGTTGAAATTATTATAAATTTCAAAATCTGATCGAGCTTCCCTAAAATAAATGAACAGTTCTTTGGTCATAAAAGGCTGCTCAGCCTTCTCTCTGCCTATCTCTCACTTCTCACAGCTGGACTGTACCCTTTAATTTTGGTCATCTGATAATGCCCTCCCCAACCCACCCGACCCCAAATTCCTTTCTTTCTAATGACAATCCCCTCAAATGTTTTGACCCCAATGCAACAAAATTTTGATACTTAAAGGCCATTTCACATGCTATGTTCTTAGGTCAAATTTCTTTTCCTCTACATGCTAATTGGTGAACTCTTAGTTACCCTTCAAGATCCGACACAGAGCAGTGGGGTGATGTGCTCCATAATCAAGTGGGCTGAGAGGGAAACACTGGCTCTGTTCCTGGTGAGGCATTTGCCTCAGCATGAGCTGCTTCACCTCTGGAAGCCTCCAGTTCCTTATTTATGGAAAGGCAACAATAATGCTACCCAATGCTGACTGTGAAAGTTCAACACTGTGCCAGGGCCCCACGAAGCTCCTCTACGTTGTACGTATTCCACAGCAGTGTCTTCCCTTCTAATGTTTCACTTACTTGGGTAACATTAAGCAACCATTTCTGACCTTGTGAAATATTTTATACCCATTTCTAACACTTTTCATTTTGTAGTTTTAAAAATCATGTATCTAAATTCTGCCACACAAGAAACTATTTTATGCACCTCTGCATTTGCTGAGTACCTAGCAGGTGTTCAATCAATTCCTACGATGGGCACTCAATTATAGTTTCTTGAATGGAAGGATTGTAGGATGAAAAACATAGGTGTATTTTTTTTTCAGTTATATGTCGGGTCATAGACAAATGCATAATACAGATGATATGATAACTCCCTTTAAAGCTGTTTTTGTCTTCCTTTTCCATAGAACAGTGTGCTGTCCAGGTACACATTTCTGTGACTAGACACACGTCTGCACATGAGTACACATACCTCTTTTTATTTATGCTTCTAAGCAAAGTCAAACTAAACTTAGAAATACTATTATTATTTATAAAGACATTATCATCAAGAAGGTAAAACCTGATATCAGAAATTAAGATTAAGCAACAAACCATAGAGAAAACTATTTTCACCAATTCCTTTCTTTTCTAATGGTTAATCTTTCTCAAGTTTCATTATAAAAGCCACAGTTGACCTCATAACCCACTGATGGGAGTCAGTGTTTGTTGTTTCAAAGCAACTTGGCTATCATTAGGGTCAAAGGGGAACTTGCTTGTCAGAATACCTGTTAAGGAAAACAACATCCCCTGACAGTACTGTTTCCTTACATAAGCAAAATACTTCCTAACAGTGTACTTCATTGCCTCAAACCCACATCCCAAACCAATGCCATAAACTGGACACTTAAAAATATTACACAACACACTGCTAGAATCTGTGTACATTCTGTATAAGTTCTAATTGTATTTTTTATATTCAGGTACATACAGTTTCTCTCTGGATCCTCAATGAACAATTATAAATAGCCCTACATCCATTAAAACAATGGAAGTAATAATAATTTTTATCTCATTTTTGCAATTAAAAAGATATTGAGCTAATAAAGAAATATAACAGAAAAGTCTCTTAATAAATACCTGCCTCCAGAAAGATCATCTTTAATTTTAGCATCAATCATAAGCCAAGGAAAGTATACTGCATGGATTCAGTGATAATTTGCAGTTATTGGTCTTTGAATTGCTATAATTGTTTCCTCATTAGGAAGGAAGGAAGTAAAAAAGAAATGAAGAAAGAAAGGAAGGGGCAAAGAGAAGGAGAAAAGGAAAGGAGGAAAGGAGGGAAGGAAGGAGAGCAGGAAGTGCCAGAGGCATTCTGATTTGCATGCAAATTGAATAACTAGGTTGACACAGGTTAATTCATACATTTAATACAATTTAATGCAGGACTTGCTCTTTCCCTGAAATAAGACAAAAGGTGCAGGATAAAGCTTACTGTCAAACTTACTTTCCAGAGAAAGGCACATACTAAGGATACATTGGTGATATTTTGTAATTTCAGGAAAGGTGAAGGCTGTTTCCATGACCTCCTGATCAAAGTATACGACTGCACAGTATACATAGAAGATCTAAGGGAAGAAGCACTGATGTGCGCCCCTTGTACACATCTCTAAAAACTCACGGAAGCCGTTCATAGTCTAGCTACCCCTGGTGCACATATGTTCCTGAGAGTGCACATCACTGCGGTTTTCTGCCCCAAACCAAAACAATTTAGAGACAACCACACCAATAAAAAGATACATACCTGAATATGTTTCTTCCAGCCACATACATACATGCCTTCTGTATATATTTTGGGACATCAGAAACACCCCTCAATTTTAATTTAATCATATCCCAAATAAACTTCGGTTGGCTGGCTTGTTAAAGCATAGAAAGGCAAAATCATGATTCTAATCCTGTGTTGAAAAGTAATATTTACCAGTTTACTGTGCTTGACATCATAGACCACAAAGGGTCAAGAAAGTAAATAAAAAATCTGCAGAAATTATAAACTATAACTGCACCCATTTGTAGCCCAGATTTTAACTTACCCAAGTGAACATACAACCTAGGGTATACGGAATCCCTGGAGACAGCTCTCTCTCCTGTTAAATTAAAGGAATGAAGATTTGTTTGGTCGCCCTGTTACACCTGAAGCTCATTTGTGGAAGATAATTCCTTTTTATAAACATACACTAATTTTAGTTACCTGTTATCTTGGTCATACCTCTGCAACTATGAGTCCAAAAAAGAAGTATACCCCAGTGGTTGCTATCTTACATAAATAAATAAATAAATAAATAAATAAAATAACACTCTAAATGCAAAAACTGCTCACTGTGGCTTAGGTAATGCATGATGTGTTTTTGAAATTTTTTTTTAATTTATTTGTTTTTTTATTTTATTTTTTTTAATTTATTCATTTTAGAAAGGAGATAGAGAGGGAGAGGAGAGAGAAACAGAGAGAGAGAAGGGGGGAGGAGCAGGAAGAATCAACTCCCATATGTGCCTTGACCAGGCAAGCCCAGGGTTTCGAACTGGCGACCTCAGCATTTCCAGGTCGACGCTTTATCCACTGCGCCACCACAGGTCAGGCCTGTTTTTGAAATTTTTTGATCACTGACAGGCAAGAACATGATTTCCTGTCCATAATAATTTTTGAAAATCAGCCCATTTCTAGAGTTTGTGCATATGGCTTATAAATGTCACTTTTTCTATGATTCATATACTTTATTCCATTTTAAAGCAAACAGATGTTTCTCTTTAAATGGGGTAGAATAATATAATGCTTAAAAAACTTTTGGTACATTTATTATGATTGAAATGGCAAGCATCTGTACTTAGGAAAAATATACTATACTGCCTATATGAGTCCTGTGGGAAACCCCAGATGAAGGGTTGACAAGTTGCAGGTATTTAAATTGTCTTCCCATATTGGCATTCCATCTAAAGTAGGGAGATTAATTGGGATCACATTTACTCTGTCCATATGGTGCTTTCAGACCGCAAGGACGCCTTGTGGACTGAGGCAGTATGTGAGAGAACTTCTCAAGAACAAAGAATAAATAATATAGTGGGCTGATCAGTGAACTTCATTTTTCCTTTATAAATGTTAAATTATATTACTAAAATTTTTTTTAATTCAAGTTTCAAAAAGAAGTGCTAGTAGGGAAGACACTACTTTCAAGATTTTCCATTAACCCATGAACCCAAGATACTAAGTTCTAAGATCCAATTCAAGTTGGGGTGAAAATATATATGTAAATTATAATTTATCTACCTGTCTCCTAAGTGAAAATTAATTGCAACATGAATAGTAAAGTAACCTGAAAATACAATGCATTTAAACCATATCTTTTAGCCAGTGTTCGCATTTCCTCTATGCATAGTCTTCCCAATGAGCACCATTGAAGTATTTATTTCCTTTGATTCAGACTGAATGAGGGCATGGCTTCTAATGTCCTGGTTGCTTCAAAAACCAGGAAAATACAATTTAGTGTAAAGCATTTAAACTTCTTCACCAATAATATTTTTGTTGTAAATACCAAAATGCCAGCCTTTCAAGGTTGTATATAGGACTGTAGCACACGTAAAATCAAGTGCCACGTAAGGACAGGGGGCAGACCACACTTTTCAGTTACCCTTCATTCTCCTTCAGGGGACTCACTGGTGTTTTGAAAGTGACATCCCAACTTAAGTTCTCCATCAGCCTATGGACCACTGGTGAAACCCACTGATCAGTAATAATTTATGGACCACAGTGGAGCCCCAACACCAAGGAGATGCAAAAATGTATACTCTGTGATGTCTAGACCTTTAATGTGGAAAGTTTCTCAACCCTCTTCTCAATAGATTTTTCTAAACCTCAAAGCTTCTTTAGTTTGCTTCCTAGCTTATGTACATAATTATGCACTATCCCTTCAAAATTAGGAATAATAAAAGTCATTTAGTAGCTTTTCCACTAGGAAGATGCTAATCTGCATGACCTACAGGTAATAAAAGGGCTTTCTTGGTTGGGGTTTCAGAGAATCAGGTACGTTGAAGAGTGTTCATAATGTAATCAAAGGATTGGACCAACCTATCATTAATTACCACCTTAATTTTGTAAAAGGAAATTGAGGCCCAGGTGGCTGGGCTACTGTGTCCATGGGTTACCCTGCTTGAATTTGGTTGCTGGCTACCAGTTGAGGTTCTTCATTGAATTAATGACAGAAACAGTATTTTTGAGTGGTTGCCAAGTTCCAGGAACTCCCAATAAGTATTCTGCCTGAATCATGTCAGAGAATCCTCATAGCAATCATATAAAAAGGTTTAAAATTAACTCTATTTCACAAGTAAGGAAATTGAGGCAGATATAACTGATTTACTAGATGCTACAGACTGGTGTTTGACTCTTGGACAAGCTAAATGCAGTGGGGTTTATGATGTGTTTTACATGGTTAGAAATGGCCCTCGTCAGTTTCTTTACTGGTGGTTTACAATGTCCTAATTGGTATGACAACTCTAACTGTATTATGACAAGACAATTTAGAAGTGTGCTGCACTAAGAGCTACCCTGAACTTGCCTAAGGCCAAGATCCTCACACAGATCTTGGCCTTCAAGTCAGTGACTGAGTTTGGCTCTGTGTGTGTGAAGAAAAAGACCTTGGAGAGACAAGGTCATTGGTATATCTCTCGGATGCAAATGCTTGGCTACATTTGCTTCCTCTTGCTGCAACCACCCTATTCTTTCAACAAAAACCTTATGGCACGTATATTGTGAGTAGTCCATGAGTACTTTCAGATAGCCAAACTTAGGAAAAGAACACAGAGGCTTCTAGAGCTGAGTCCCTCCTGGAGATCACCAACTTCCACACGTCTGGGCCTCAAGTGAATGCAGCAAGCCAGATTTCATTGCTACTGCTTTACATTGTGAAGGCTGCACCCTGGAAAGCCAAGGGAGGGCATGGTGGTATGTCCTCTAGAAAGGTCTGTGCTAGAATAAGGGCGCTGTGATCTAACTCATCTACCCAAAGGGTTACGTAACTTCTACCAGCTCTCACCATTTTAGTGAGTTTTTGTTGTATAACATATCATATGAAAATATAGTGGCTGAAAACAACAGTGTACATTATATCTCTTTACTTAGCTCATGACTCTGCAGGTGGCAAATGGATTGGGCTCAGTGGGGTAGTATTTCTAAGGGGAGCTCAATCAAGTGTCTACAGTCAGACATGAGTGGCTAGGTTCAGTGGTATAATGTGGCCTCAGCTGGGACAGCTCTTCTCTAACCCGTGTGGTCCATCACTGTTCAGCAGTCTAGCCCTGGATTCTTCTCGTGGAAGCTGGGCAGTTTCTCAAGATACAGAGAGCAGAAGTGTATAGGGCATCTTAAGGACTAGGCTTACAACAGGCACATAATTATTGTACCTTCATTCTATTGGCCAAAGTGAGGCACAAGGCCACCCTTCTGGGAAGAGGGTAGGAGAAACAGACCCAATTTATTGATGGGAGGAACTGAAAAGTCACATTACACCAAACATGAACAAAGGCAAAGATGGAGAAATGGAACCAAGTTTTAAATAAATCTGTAATATTCACAAAGGCATGGTATGTGCTAGCAGGAACGCTGATCTATAATCTTCTTTTTCTATTTGGAAAAAGAGAAAATATCCAAATGAAACCATACATCACATCTGCTACGCAGTACTTCCATCTCAGGAGATAGATTACACAGCCAATTCTCTGGCTGACCCAGACTTACTCCCTCTAGCAACCGTTATAACAGTCAACTGAATCAACTACAAATTTGCATACCACAAGTTCAAGAAATAAGTGAATAGGAAAGTTCAATATTTGAAATTTAATATTTTAATCACTGAATAATATAAGTGATTTCTTTAAAGGAGTAAATGAATTAGATTTGACCAGACCATGAACATTTTTTGAGGGCTGATTACCCACACACAACTGAGCCAGTGCCAACCATCCCCCCCACGGAAGACCTACAGATTACCACCCGTACTTGTCATGAGCAAGTCAGGGGATCAGCTACAGAAAGTAAATCACTGGGTGATGGTTTCTGAAAGTACACCGTGGACCACAAAACAAAAACTAAGCAATAGCAAAATTTTAATTTGAGAGAAGATTTCTAAACAATAAAAGTCAGTTTGTCCCCAGTCCCCAGTGTATCACTTTAGAGGACACGATGATGCAGATTTCAGTTCCAAATGTCAAACAAAATGTATATTTACCTTTCCTTCCACTTCAGGTTATTTCAAGTGGGTATAAAGAAGAAGGAAGAAGAAGTAACACTAAACAGGAAAGAGGATGGCTCAGACCTCAGAGACGGCAACAGTGACGGGAGGATGAGGAGCTGACAGCAGACCAGAGCCCCCAGCGTGGGCGCTACAGCTCTTACTGTGCTGCTC
Organism: Saccopteryx leptura; assembly: GCF_036850995.1. Classification (NCBI taxonomy): domain Eukaryota; kingdom Metazoa; phylum Chordata; class Mammalia; order Chiroptera; family Emballonuridae; genus Saccopteryx; species Saccopteryx leptura. The sequence goes on along the minus strand of NC_089516.1, from coordinate 5,979,132 downwards.
AAACTCTTTATTTCATGACTTACATGAACAGTAACGTTATTATCCGTTATTGCATGAGACGAGAGAATGCCTGAGGCTGAAGGTCCAGGTCCTAGGCCTCTAGCCACCCTGAGATAAACCGGAAAAGCATTGATTTCTCAGCACCGCTGTGATTCGGTGGTCCTCAGCCCAGGGCAAATTGTCCTCCAAAGAACATTTAGCAAAGTCTAGAGATATTTTTGGCCATCACAACTGCAGGAATGCAGGAATAGGGGAATCACTGGCATTGAATCAGGAGAGGCTAGGGATGCGCTAAAGATCTTACAATCCACACAGCAAAGATCCAGTCCCAAATGCCAACAATGCAGATGTTGAGAAGCCCTATTGTACTCCCTCTGCGGCTCACTATGGAGGCTGGGAAGCTTGGCTACAGTCAGAGGGATGGAACTACAATGGTGGATGAAATCGATCTCACTGGAAAAACAAAGAAAAATTTGGGGCTCAGAAATGTCAGGTATAAAATTGGGTGGAACAGCCCCAGACAGAAAACAGAAGCCAAGTTAAGAAATTTGATTAGCAGATATTTGGACGTGCTGAAAATGTCCAGAGACACTGGGACCACTTGAAAGGCTTCTGATATTGGGCCCTGTCCCAATACATCCACCTAGACATTAGGACATGCCAAAGGGTCCAAGAAATGTGAAAAGATGGACAGCAGAGCCATGAAGAAGCTATCACCCAGATTCTTTGTGGTCACACTCAAATGTGGCCACCATCCTCATGGTGATAACAAAAGAATCAAATTAATATCACAGTAACTATTGACTGAACGAATGTCTATAAAAGCCATAACTGGGTCAATATATATTTGATAGCAATTGCTCATTGACTTCAGAGTAACATGCTGAACTTCATGACTAGGAAGGATAAAAATCACCATGATATTCATTATTGCTCATGAATTACAAGAAAAACATCCATACAATTTGAACAGGGTTCAATGTTTATATTTTATAATTAATCATGAACATAATACCTCTGTAAACATTTTAGGACAGGACCAAATACCAATGACTTTTTGGCATGGATCAAATGTCCTGCAAGGTAAACATGGACATATGAAATAATTTAACCCACTCTCTCATAATAGTTTTCAGGGCAATAGCCAATGTTTTCCAGGGCAAGACATCAGGAGATGTTTCCGTAAAGAAAAGAAATAAAGTAGTTAACACAAGATCTACAGCAGACAGTGGGTTTATTGGTGTCCCAGATAAAGATCTCCACATCCCAGTACTTAGAGGCCCACAGTGGAACAGCCGGCTCCCTATGCACTCAGCCTAGAGTTAAGCCCATCAAGATTGCACAGAAATTTTCACATTTTCCTTGGGAGCTATTTTTTTAAAGAGCAATTTAGGCGAGTGTTTCTCCAACTTTAAGGAGCTTACAAGTCTCCCAGGAATCTTGTTAAAATGTCGGTTCTATTTAGTAGGTCAGAGGTGGGGCCTGATATGTTATATTTCCAATGAGCCTGTGGGTTCTTTGATTAACAAGGGATTGAAGAGGTTGGCAAACAACTGGGAGCCAAAGCCAGCCAAAGCTTGTTTTTATAAATAAAGTTTTCTTAGAACATAGTCACATTCATCTATTTATTATCTATGGTTGCCTCTGTGCTACAAGGCAGATGTAGCATTTGTGACATGGGACTTGACAAGGCTGTCAATATAAGTACTACCATTCCAGTGCAGTAATGCCAAACTTTCAATATTAAGGACCACTTTCCATGACTTCAGTAAGTACATGAATAAATCTAATAATGCATCTGGATTACGATTTCTAGAAAATCTTTTTGGCTTTGCATGCCACACCGCACAATCCCCGTTAGCACTCCCTTGAAAAGTAAAACTGCCTCTAAGTGAAAATGACATTATCAACTTGGGTTTCAATCCCCAAGAATGAGAAAATTTATAGCATATTATATGTCTTCAGTATTTATTTGATCACATCTTTTTCAATGAGTCCAATGTAAAAAATATACAAAATAGTAGATAAAATGGTTACATAATATTTTACAACAAATAATATTTTTTTCCAGAATATAAAAAGGAAAACAGATTGAATTCATTTCAAATACTTTCCTCGTCTGGAATATTTTTATTTGTGTTTTGGGTGAGGGTGGCATCATAGAAATAAAAGCAACCCCAATGGAGATTACATTAAAGAGCTTACAGCTTTGACAAAGCATCAGACAAAATTGTTTTTCTGTCCTCACTGAATTTTATTGAATCTGCAGAACTTTTCTTGTCATCCAAATATGAAAAGACCATAAAACACCAGCTTGTGCTTGGGAAGAATCAATTGTGCACAACAAAAAAATCCTCACCCATTATCTTAATTAGAAAATCTGTCAGTAATAGCGACTGCTCACTAAACATATTGACGAAGGAGAAGGTAATTAATTCGTATACATCAAGATATCCACTTCTGAATATAGTTTCATGTTAATAAAAAGAGAAGTAAAATAATCTGGGAACTTAATATTGGAGAACATAAAATAATTTGTTATAGATAAGCCAAAATCACAAGAAAATTAAGAATACTTCACGGTAATTTTTATTTTCAAACTGTTTTTTAGTTAACTGGCAGTTTTATTTCATAATGTATTAAAATGGCACTTTCTATTCGTGATGCCTTAAAAGTATGTTTTAAAATCCTAGTTGTTATACAGTACTTGAGAACAATTAAACACAAAATGTGTCAGCTTGTCAAGCTCAAGAAATGCCTTTGGATGTTACATATCCCACATATAAAGGAAGAAGCTACGGTTTGAACACAGCATTGGGTGAAGAACAAATTATCACAAGCTAATTTACTGGTCCTGGGCATCCTTCAGTGATTTGAGTAATTTTAGTCATAATCTGGCAATCAGTAAAGGGCATATTTTGGAGAACTCGCTGGAAATACGTTGACTAAATTCACTTCCTCAGGAGAAGGTTACACCACTTGAAGTACACAAAATCAGGCTGCAACAAGAAGCTAGCGAAATAGGTTGCCGTCTAGCCTCACACAAAAGGATAGTTCTCTGTTCCCATTTTGGATCTGCCCTGGAGAAATGAAGGTAAGCTTTCACCAGAGAACTTGGAGAGGGTGGGTTCTTATGTTTTCCTTTTCTTCGTAGGCTTGACCCACCCATGTTACTTTTGCATACCTATCCAGTATTTCCATCCTCTCAACAGATGAAAACATGAAGCCACAGCAGGAGTCCTGCCAGGTGTCCTGCCAGGCATCCAGCCCTCCTCATCCTTAAAGTAACTGGTCCCCACAGAGGCTCCACCTGACTCTTGAAAGGACTGAACTTACATGTAAACAGCTGGGATTTACAAAAGCCCACCCTACACTGTGGGACTTTAGTTGGCATTGAGGCTAGAAAGGCCTTGGCCTGCCTTCCATTTAGTCCCAGAGGCTCAGTCCCAAACCTTAGCCTCCCAAAGCACAGCCAGGGGGGACCCTCCCCTGACCATATTTCCCATCAGTAAGCCCTCAGAGGAGGCAACTGAGACTCCGTGTAAACAGTGAGCAAGCCACAGGTGGGGTCCGGTTGAAACGTGATCAAGGAGGTGAGCCTGGGAAAGAGCAGCCCATTGGTCCTGAAGCCGTCTCCCTCGCAGCACAGTCTGGCTGCCCCAGGCTTGGTAAGGGTGCTTAGGCCTGCTTCTCCCTGCCACACAGCTTTCTTGGTGACTATCCTTGTACCCAGGAGGGGCAGAGGCTGCCTTTCCTCCTGCTGCTCACGGGCTCCCTCTGTGCACCGGGCGCCCTCCACATTCTGTTACATTTGGTCAGTCCCCGAGTCTGCTGGCTTGACCACACTCGGCTGACATAGTGGGCCCAAGTAACAACCCTATTTGCTTCCAGAGCCCGAAGCTATTTCTGTCTCCTCTGAATCACCCCACTCAGATGGGGCATCATTTTCTATACCATATTCTGCCTCCTCTGGCCCGCCCGAAACGTGCCACCATTAATGAGGGCTTTAGAGGAGAAATACTGACTGTGAACACCTGTTCCCATATGTGCTCTGACCAGGGATCGAACCAGCAACCTCTGTTCTTCAGGACGACACTCTTAACCAACCACGCTATCCGGCCAGGGCATGGTGTCCTCTCTTAAAACACCTTTCTTGAGTTGTGCCTATAATCTGTTCTGTTCATAGTCACCTCTGAGGTCAGCTCCCATCCCTGTGACACCCTTCAGCCACATTATATAACAACACATCATTTTGGTGTTGAGAGAAAACTCATATTTTCCTGTAGTCTTCTGAGTCAAAGGCATGGAGAGCTTTGTCCAAGCATGTTCGGATAGCAAATAGTCCAAAATTAAAGCTACTGCAGCCCTGAGTCACAGAAGAAGGTGAAGGGACAGATGATGTCCCCTGCATTGTGAGACATTAAGTATGGAGAAGTCTCCCACTCTACAGAGAGATCTGCTTCTGTTCACTGCGGGCTGAGGAAGAGAGTCTCTGTCAAGGGGACCCTGGGCAGGTTTGCTAGAAGATTCCTTACAACATTGGGAGTATCCTGGCTCAATGTTTCCCAGTTCAGACACAAGCATTCTACGTGCCCAGCATCCACCCAGGCCACCTCCACATCACCCTGGGCCACTCCGGGGCCCAGGGACCTAACACAATCATGGTGCGCCACTCGTAATAACTGTCTAAGTTCACTTGGGCTCATTTTTCCTTACAAACTGAATTGGCATGAGTGTGCTAAGCGAGCCTAGCAGCTCCACTGCGAAGGGTCTGCTCAGTGCTTGCCTACAGCACTAACTACATCTAAACTAATGTGAGTCTCTGCTTATCACCACATGCCCCTACCTAGATGGTAACCCTCATGAGAACAGAGATCAAGTAATAATAAAATCCTTGTTAACATACAAGTATACTTCTATTCACTCAGTTTAAAATGAACAAATTATACAATTTTCCTCTTTTTCAAGTTATGCCTCTGCTATGGAAATGCTTAACTATCTTAAATGTGAGCAAAACAGCCTCATTTTAGCAAACTGTGTTCTCCAGAACACATGTCGCCGAACCCATTGAAAGCATCAACACAATCAACTCAACAGGCGTTCTCGGTGAATAAACATGGCTTAGCCATGGTTACAAAATATTTGCTACAATTCAAAAAATTTATTCTGCTTCCTTAGAACATACAAGGAGAAGTGGATTTTGTTCGATAATTGAGTGTCTTGCTTCCCCTCAGGGGCATTGTTAGGAATGTTAACATGATTACATTGTACAGAAACAGGCTCTCTGTTGGTACTTAGACTAAAAAATTAAAAATTTTAATAAAGTTGTGGCAAGGATTTTTTGCAATGCTTTATCTTCCCAGGTACATTTCTCTTTTTCTTATGTTCCACGGCACCTCTTTTAAAAGCCTTTTAAATGATATGACCAGCATAACAACATGCTAAATTATAGCATTTAGAAAACATTCTCCTGGTTATCACCTTCTCTACAGAACATGTGTGGAATTACCGCCTGACGGCTGGGTAGATGATGCTGCCTACCCCGAGTCCTGGTTTAATTTAAAAAGCTAAACATTTGTTTCTCAGTGGATCTATCGGCATTTATGCCACTGCAGGCAAAATAGAATAATCAAGTTTGGAGAAGTGCTGCTCAAGGCAGGAACAGGGACTCAGTGCTGTGTTTTACCTCAAGCACCTGCTGGGGGTGCCCTGATCTCAGGGAGCATGTAGACCAACAGGGCGTCCTCGGGACCTGGCATGGGGCCAGGGAAGGAGGGGCAAGTTCAGCCCAGGAAGACTGCCCCTGCCTCACTGTGTGGCCTTAAAGAAGTTCCCTGTCCTCTTTTTGCCTAATTTCCTTCATTTGTAAAATGAGAACAGTACCTGGCTGTGTGAATGAACGAATCAATCATTTTCAATGGCTCAGACAGACGTTTCTTAGACTGGCAAGCCATTTTATAGAATGTAAACTGCTATCTCCCAAGTACTCCATATGTGTGATTTGATTAAGCTAAAAACAAACAAACAAACAAAAACAAACAAAAGAACGCCAGTGGTTTCACAGTAAATTATACTAAGTGTTTTATAAATTCCAGAAGCAAAAGCTGATGAAGGGTCTATAAACAGTGTTACAATGACAGCCGTGCAGAGAGCCGCAACATAATATTATGCAGCAGGCATTCAGAAACAAGATGATTACTGAAATAACCCATGCAGGAAAGGCACTCCACCATGGCCCAGCTTCTAGAACTTCAGATCGCCACCCTTTGACACGTGAATGGAAGACCAGCACTAGGAGCACCACTAACACACTTTCTCTACTTGGTGGTAAAAAACAGGCCCCACAGAGGCAAGGACAGCACTGAACACAGACAAAGGAAGCCCTTGCATTTTACATTTCACTGAAGTAGAGTATCAACTCGTTTTTTCCTGCCCAATCTCATGTCTTCTTGCCATAGCCCCAAGGAAGTTTCGGGGAGTTGAAGGTTTGCCGAAGGACTGCTATTCCCAAGCCCGATCTCTTTCCACTAACTGTGGGGATCATTTGCCTCAAGCATGGCTTGGCCAGAACACGAAGGCAAGGATGGATACCATCATGTGACTTGGGGGAGCTCCAGCTCGCAGAGAAATGCACATCAATGAGGAGAGCCCAGCACCATAAAGCAGTGGCTCTCACACTTGACTGTACATGACATTCTCCCAGTAAACTTTTAAACATCCTAGTGTCCAGGCCCCACCCCTGCCAATTACACCAGAACAGCTAGGGCTTGGTCCAGATATCAGTATTTTCCAAGCTCTTGAGATCATAACAATGCACACTGCATATGAGAACCAGTACCATGAGACACTTCAACAAATACCGCCTAAAGGAATGACAGGGCAGGACCTCTCTTTTCCATTTTTGCCTCATTAACTTGGACCAAGGTCAAGCAAATTGGGTCTATAAAAGGCCAGATAGTAAGTACTTTTGGCTTTGCTGTTGCTGGCCACACACAGTCTGATGTGACCACTCAGGTCTGCTTTGGCAACACAAAGCAGCCAGAGACACCATGTAAATGAGAGGGCATAGGACCAGATTCAACCTGGAGTCCTGCTTTGCTAACCCCCAACCTGGATTGTGCTACATGGTTACCTATCTCACACACAGAAAGTTTAAACCGATAAAATAAACGTATCTTTCACTGCATGTTCTATTATTAACAGCACAGACTGTGCTACAGTAGAAACATTCCTTTTAATATTTCTTTTACAAAGAGCACTTTGTTTTAATATGCTTAATTCATTTTGAAAATTGTAGTTTTCTACTCTATGATACAGCAGTCTGAAGGTCTGGCATGAAGTTTGTTGCAAAACTTGAATCAGTGGTTCTCAGACTGAAAGAAAACCTTGACAGGTATGTTGACCCAAATGGTGACTGGCTGAGTTTTCCAACTCATGAAAGTCATTTTTCAACCCATGCTCATGAGCCAGGAAATAATTTTTGTTGACTTTCTGACAATAAATGTCTACTATTCCTGGAAATAACTAGTCGTCCTGGAAACTAGTCAAACTGTGCTAATTATCCCATTCTTAAAATATGAGCTCAGAACCCTCTGGAAACTTAAATCTGGAAGCTATCGAAACAGGTTACAAAATCCACTTTCCAAGGTTTTAAGCATACAGCCATCAGTGTAGATTGGTAATGCTCATCATTTTTAGCAACAATATAATTATTTCAGAATCTACAACAATGGAAACATGAACAAACATCCATTTGTAAAATGGTCCAGAATTTTTTTTGTTTCTTTTATTTAGAAATTAAATTTAATGGGGTGACATTGATCAATAAGAATACGTAGGTTTCAGGTAAACATTTCTATAGCGTTTGGACTATGGATTGGGTTGTGTGCCCATCACCCAAAGTCAAATCATGCTCCATCGCTGTATAATTGTCCATATTTTCTCCACTCCCCTCTGTAACCTATAACCACTTCACTTTTATCTATGTCCATGAGTCTCAGTTTTATATTCCACCTATGTGTGAAATCATTCAGTTCTTAGCTTTTTCTGATTTACTTATTTCACTTGTCCTTTTGTTTTGTTGTTGGTTTCTTTTGCTGTGCAGAAGCTTTCTGGTTTGACATAGTTCCATTCATTTATTTTTGCCTTTACTTCTCTTGTCTTTGAGGTCAAATTCATAAAATGTTCTCTATGGCCAAGGTCCATATGTTTAACACCTCTGTTTATTTCTATGTAATTGTTTCAGATCTTATATTTCAGTTTTTGATCCATTTTGAATTAATTTTTGTGCAGGGGAACAAACTGTAGTCAAAATTCATTTTTTGCATGTGGCTTTCCAGTTTTCTTAGCACCTTTCATTGAAGAGGCTTTCTTTTCTCATTGTGTGTTTTTGGCTCCTTTCTTGAAGATTATTTGTCCACATATATGTGGTTTTATTTCTGGGCTCTCGATTCTGTTCCATTGGTCTGTATGTCTGTTTTTCTGCCAGTACCATGTTGTTTTGATTATTGTGGTTCTGTAGTATAATTTGAAGTCAAGTAGTGTGATACCTCTGGCTTCATTCTTTTCCTCAGAATGGCTTTGGCTATTTGGGGTCTTTTATGGTTCCATACAAACCTGGGGGGGTTTTTGTACTATTTCTTTAAAAATGACATTGAGATTTTAATGAGGATTGCATTAAATTTGTATATTTCTTTGGGTAATATGCCATTTTAACTTCATTGATTCTTCTCATCCATAAACAGGGAATGTTTTTCTAGTTTACTGTATATTTTAAGTTTCTTTATATGCACTTCACATATGTTGTTAAGTTTACTACTAAGTAGTTTATTCTTTTTTGTTACAATTGTAAAAGGAATTGTTTTCTTCTATTTGTTTTCTTAAGTTTCATTGTTGGCATATAGGAAAGCAGTAGATTTTTGTATATTGATTTTGTATCCTGTGAGTTTACTGTATTTGTTTATTGTTTCTAACAGTTTTATGGTAGAATCTTTAGGATTTTCTATATGTAGGATCATATCATCTGCAAAATGTGACACCTTTGCTTCTTCTTGCCCAAATGGATGCTTTTTCTTTTTCTTTTTTGCCTGAATTCTCTTGCTAGATCTTCTAGTACTATGTGGAGAAGGTGGGCATCCTTTTTTTGTTACTGATTTTAGAAGAAAAGTTTTCAGTTTTTCACCATTTAATATGACATTGGATGATGCTTTGTCACATAAGGCCTTTATTATGTCAAGGTACCTGATTTAAGCATAAATGGATGTTAAATATTATCAAATATTTTCCTGTATCTATTGATAGAATCATATAATTTTTGTCCTTTGTTTTGTTGATGTGCTGTGTTACATTGAAAAGAAATTTTATAAAATAAAAATGAAACACTCTTAACTTTGCCTATAATTTTGGAAGTATTTTACATGAGCTAAGGAGCAAGCCTCTATATAAATAAAGATTTCCATGGCCATGACCCAGCTCATTACAAAAGTATAGCAAAGAGTCTACTATTTGAAGGTACATTTTTATTAAACTAAACACAGGCTGACATCCTATAGGATGTCAATGACAACATGATGCAAAACACTGAAAGCCAAAAAAAAAGGGGGGGGGAGTAAAATACAGTTGACAGTCATTTCATATTATAGAACTTTCTACATTTCTCTCTGTATGCATGGTCATCATGAAACACAAACATGTGACAAAGACCAAAATGAGCATTCCAACATCAATCCATATATTATATGCTGCAAAAGCTTAATATTTGTTCTTTTTTTGAGATAAAAAGCAAACATTAAGCCCTACATTAGATAAGCATGCCACATCCCCAGCTTTGGAGTTCCCTCTCTATAAGGCAGAGATAAAGGGCCCAGTAAGGATGGTCAGTCAATATCCTTATTTCTTTATTGTTGGCAGACATTACAAATCAATCAGAATGAATCTAAGCCTCTAGGACTCTAAGTACAATTGCTAGGTATTCTGGCAGGAAAGTAATATCAAATCCATTTCTCATTTTGTCTCTGCTCTAACTAGGCACAGATTATACTTTGGGGAAACTTACCAAATGAGGTAATATTTGGTAAGCTAAATAAACAAACAGAGCCATCACATTCTCATCCCAAACAATTCAGACTTCTTAAGGAAAGACAGTCAAAACAGACCCCTCAAAATTACTATTTCTAAGTTGTTTGTCATTTCACCTAAACATTCCTGCCACCTTCCCCTATGTTCTTATTATAACAAAACAGAATAAAGGAAATGTTTCTTATTAGGGACAAGACAGAACATAAGTCATAAGTCTTTGTCACTGTAAGGGAGCAAAATTCACCACCCCAAGATATATCTCTGTGACATAATGCTTATCTTAGGCTGATTATTTCACTAAACAAAAGATACAGGAAGAACCTTTGACCTTCCGTCTACTGCCTAAAAGAATTTAGACAGAAGACTTGCACTAGGAAGGAAGATACCCACCATCCTAGATAACTAGGGTATAATATAAATTAGGTATGACAGACAGGGAAGAACTTATTTAGCAAGGCTCTTTGAATAAAGTCCTCTCTGTGACCCTTCCAACTGGTATGGCCCAAATTCTATTTCTTTACCAAGCATTAACTCTTTCCATTTCCTGTGAATTGCCTTAGGAACCTTTGAAATCCCAGACCTCTACCTCCTCAACTAGATTGACATCTATACCTCATTTTGCATAGCTGTCTTTGGATTTATTGTGTTTGTGTGGATTCCCTGAAAGTAGGAATTATTTTCTTCTGTTAATCTGTCTTATGTGATTTTAATTACTCCAGCAGCCAAAAGAACCAAAGAAGGGAAGAAGGAAATTTCCCCTACTCCCACAACATTCACTTGAAACCCAATTTATGCAGTCATCAAAGACCTTAAAATTCAAATGGCTTCTATATTCAGATCTTAAAATGGCAATAGGAAGTTCATTAAATCACAACTGAACATTCTTTAGTACATGTAAATTTTAACGATTTTGGTAACATTAAAAAATACTAAACTGTGCATGCCATTTTCGATGATGATAACCATTACTATAAAAGATTTTTGCTTCCAAACCAGACAGTGTAATCAGTGCATTCTAGCACTATAGGCCTGGCTTTCAACCAAACTCTATAATGTTAAAGGGGATAGTGTGGAACCCTGGAAGATTTTCACAGTACTCTTTCTAACGCTGTAAGCAAGCAAGCATACAAAACAGAGGATTTGCCTGGATACCCTTGTGAAGTAATGCACTTTAGAAGTGAGTCTAAAATAATGAGAAGAAAACGAGAGTGTGAAAAGCATCAACAAAACCACTTATGCTTCATAAACAATAAATAATACCATCAAGTTTCCAGTTGAGTTCAATCAAGGTTATTATAGTCATATCATCTTCAAAAGTGCAATGGTTGTGACTGTTTTTTTTTACTTTTTTAAGATTTTATTTATTGAATTTTAGAGAGATAAGAGAGAGAGAGACCGAGAAGAAGTGGGAGGAGAAGCAGGAAGCATCAACTCCTAGTTGTTGCTTCCCTTATGTGCCTTGACTAGGCAAGTCCAGAGTTGTGAACCAGTGACCTCAGCGTTCGAGGTGAACACTTTATCCACTGCACCACCACAGGTTAGGCTGGTTACGAATATTTTTAATTTTATTTTTATGTACAGAATTTAGACCATGTACATACCAAGTAAAATATGAAAATAAATACAAACTGTAATAATTCAACCAGTTTGCTAAATCTAACAAGACATTTCTTATCAATGCCACCTTCATCTGCTTGACTAAGGAGAGTGACTTTTCACTCTCAGCACAATTGATATTTGAAGCCACATAAGTCTTGATGGTTGGGGCTGTTCTATGCATTATGGGAGGTTTAGCAGCATCACTAGGTTCTACACACTAGACATCAGTTGTGTCTTCCCAATCCTTCAGATTTGCTGACAACCAAAAACGTCTTCAGACATTGCCAAATGTTGCCCAAAGGACAAATCTCTGGCCAAATCTAGAATCAATATCAAGTTCACATGGCAACATTTTGTTTGCAGCTGCCTAGTTCTTATTCTAATCGATCTATCGTGAATGCTGCCTTTTGCCTTGTTCTGGCCTCTAGTAAGTATGCCATTGATGTGCCTTACCTACTTCACCCTTGAGAATCTGCATATTTTTATTTCAGGCCTTGCCCATCTTATTCTCATGCAACTAAATATCCCTTAAAGATACACAGTTGATTTTCCCAGGCTGGTTCCTGCCTCCCTGTCTTTGCTATGTGTCCCCTCCCACAAATTTAATTGTTTCTTTGGGTCTTCATTTCTTTATGAAGATTCTCATATCATGTAAATATAAATTTGTATGTTCTTCTCTTGTTTATCTGTTTTTTGTCAGTCCCACTTACAATGAAGGCCCCAGGCAGAGAGCCTCGGAGGTAGAAGGAAAACGAATTTTCTACAATATGAGACTGTCAAAGGAACGCCGTCATTGTAGTCATATTTGGAGACAGAGTGGCGCAAGTAGGCAATGAATAATTATTACGACATTCATTTCAAGACAACAAAATGGAAGATGAACACCAAACACCTTCCCCACCTCCTGCACGTACCTTTGTTTTCAATTATAAAATAAAATGTTTTTTCCCCAGATTTGTTTTAAAAGAAAATGAAATTCATTTTAAAAGTCTTTAGCCAAATTTTCTGGCAAGCAAACTCAAAACTTATTCACATCAGACATTAAAGAGTATATTAGTCACTCGGCACAAGTTAAATTATAATAACTGTTAAACAGAGAAAGCCGTAATCAGAGAAACTACAGAACACCTAACGTCTAAGTAGTAACACCGTCTAATAAATATGACATGCAAAATGCTAGCTATAGAAATCGCTGATCCATGCTATTTACTGAAATGCCTGCACATAAAAGATAAAGCCTTTTTTCTTCCTTTAAGAATGCACTAATTGTACATTTGTGTTCCTCAGGCAACCCAGCAGCTGTGGTTCCAAACATGCGGCCTTGAGAAATAAATTTAAATGAATATTTATCAACTTTTCCCTAGCAATTATATTTAGCAACTGTAGCAGATGCCTCCGTTTTTGCAGTGTTAGCTATGCCACTAATTAGAGTCCTTCTTTAATCATGCTGTCCACAGTCACTTGTCTCTTAAGTGGATGACCACCACATTCAGAGAGAGAAGAAAACACAGGTCTAACAAGTCTATAACCAAGTTTTTAAAAGAGTCATAAAAACATACATAAACCATAAGCACTCAATGTTCATAACCTCAAATTTTCCCAAAGCAACTATGGGCTCATTTGAAATTGAAATTTTTATGTTCTGAGCATCCCAATGGGATGTTATCTCGAACACCGCTGGATAATTGCTATGCATCTTTTACAGCCTGTGGTTCAGTGTAGGGTCCACAGACCACCAGGCCAATGCACAGAATCTTCAGCCTCACTCCTAAAACTGATTTAGAAGCTCTGAGAGGAGGAGTCTGGAAATGCATACTGTCGGCAAGATCTCCAGGTGATACCTAGGTGCCTAGACTTTGCAAACCACAGCTTTAAGACAGCTTAGCCCCACCTTCTCCAGGAAGCATGCTTAGTAACTTAGAGCTGGCTAGCAGACCCATCTTTTGTATTTGCAAGGGACTTTTCAGTTGTCTCATATCACTGCCCTTATTATCTGTAGTGGAGCTGGCTCAGTTCTGACCACCCTCTGTACTCTAAACTACTTACAGAGAGTGCCTTAGATTTACACATTTCTCCACGACTCACTGTAGAAGGCAGCCATTATTTAGTGGAAGGAACATACACTTTCAACTTTCTGATACTGATGGTTGCGATTTAATGACTTGGGTTTTAACGTGAATTCCAGAAATATTTGCCAAATTCAAACCCTAGAGCAGGTTTAACATCACTTACCGATACAATAATTTATAGACACTTTTCACTCCTTGTTGGCCTTGATTTTCACTTTGTAGTTTAATACATTTACATCACATATAATACATACATTACATTAGACTTTGGAGAAGCTCCACTTTCAGTCTTAATGATTGATTAATTTTGAAAAATTCATGCAGATGAGGGGGTCAGATCCATTGAGAAAGAAAATACAGAAATTAATTAAGTGGAAGACTCAAGTCAGAAACTAGATTTAACAATAGAAAGGGAACTCTCCATTCCTCAGGAAATTAAAAGGAGTGGTTATAAACATGAAAGAATGGGGGAAAGAACTCACAAAGCCTTACCTTGGTAAATACAGACGTTATCTCTTCCCTCATCAGTATAGTGACTCTGAGCAAGTACCAACACCTGGAAACTGGTCTTCCTTTCAGCCTTGGGGTCCCATTCCCTTGAGAACCCTGTAGCGTCAATTAGCTCATCTTCTACCATGACCTTCAGCCTTTCCCTTCCCTTCTTCCCTCCAAATTGGCCTAAAATGTGCCCTTCTGCACCACTGAAGAAAAATAAAACTTTACTCATCTGTGTAATTCATGGTTCAAAAAACATTTTGTATGAAGGGCCAAATAGTAAATGTCTTCAGCATTGATTTCATCACACCCTGTCCCAATTACTCAAACTTGTCTTTAGATAATAGGTTTTAAAAAGAATGAGCATAGCTTCATTACAATAAAACCTTATTTACAAAACAGGCAGTGGGCTAGATTTGGTTTACAAGCCACTGTCCTTTAATCTAGAACACTCCCTTGTGTTACTGCCCCTGCACCAGGAGTCCTGACTTCTACCTACAGCTTCTAAAATTGTTTTCGCAAAGGTCACCAATGGCCACCAAACAGCCTGATCAAATTACCTGTTCTAGTCTTCATTGTCAAGTTTAAAATTTGCCCTCAGTCCAGAATGCAAAGCTCTATTATCTTTCTAACTGTCAAATATTACTTCTCAGCCTCCTTTAAGTCCACTCTTATTCAACCTCACAAATGAAATATGAGCATTTTTCAGACTTAGTCTTTCCCTCTTCATTTGGGAGATGTTCTTATGGGTGAACTCACCCATCATTTTTACCCACTACCTCCCCAGACTCTTCATGGACATCCTCTTCCACATTTCACCAGGGGTGCATACTAAATTATCACTGAATTATCCCTGAATTACAACCCGCTATTCCACTCTAGTGAGTGCAGGGATGGTGTCAGTTCACAGAAGAAAATATTTGGTCTCATAAAAGAGGTAATTTATAATTGCAGGGGGGCTATGATTAGGATGACTAAACCTAGGATTTGAGGATGCTCTCTTCTAAAAAAGGGGAAAGAATGCTGAAAGGGAATAGAGTTCCCAGTAATGAGAAGTTTAATTATTTGTGTCAGTGTTTCCATGCAGGAACTCCATCTCTTTAAGATGACCCTGTCTCGACTGACCAGGCAGTGGCAGAGTGGATAGAGTGTCGGTCTGGGATGATGAGGACCCAGGTTCAAAACCCTAAGGTTGCCGGCTTGAGCATGGGATCATAGACATGACCTCATGGTCACTGGTTTTGAGCTCAAGGTTGCTGGCTTGAGCATGGTCACTCACTCTGCTGGATCCCCCCAGTCAAGGCACATATGAGAAAGCAATCAATGAACAACTAAGGTGCTACAACGAAGAATTCATGCTTCTCATCTCTCTCCCTTTCTTCCTGTCTGTCTGTACCTGTCTATCTTTCTCTCTTGCATGCTAAAGAAAAAAAAAAGATGACCTTGACTCCTTCGCCAGACCCACCTGGGGAGTGGGTGCACAGACAGATGAAAGTAAGAAGGGCCCTGCCTCAGTAGAGCCCAGGTTCTAAACTCCCTCAAAAAAATAAGGCAGCAAAAGATAGAAAAGGAACATGGAATGACTGAGACAAATGCAAAATACAGAATAAGATGGTAGATTTAAATCTGTGCATATAAAGTTCTGTAATTACATTAAATGGAAATGAAAGAAATGTTCAAGTTACCATTACAAGATAAAATAAAATTAAACATTTCATCATTTCAACTTGATGCTGCTTGTAAGGCATAAAATTTAAGACAATAGAAAAAAGGTAGAGGGCAAATAAAACATAGGAAATCTAGAGAGGAATATCCATTGACCAGCATTAAATAGAGTAAAAAATTTAAACTAATTATCATCTTTTTCCCTTCTAAGAAGACAAAGATTTCTGGTTCTATTAGGGTATGCTACTGTTCAAGTTGAAAATAGTCACCCATTATGACCAACTTCTCAAATTAAGTCAACCTAGCTACATTGGCTTGGGGATAATATACTTTTTCAAGCAGTCACTCCGCCTTTGCTCTACATGACAGCTACTTTATGCTGGATATACCTCAAGAAAAACTACCGATATTATTTTATGACAATGATATATATTCATAGGAGGAAAAGTAGGAAACTGGACTAGTGATGGCTTCTGAATTGTATTTGAACATTCTCGCCTCAGTTTTCTGAGGCCACTGATGGACTAAGAGCAATAACTAGTTACATGACATTGTTCAGCTCATTAGGCTGCGAGGGCAGTGCTTGGAACACAAATGAGCAGGATCCAATCTGTGGGGACCAGTTAGCTTTGCTCCTGCACAAGCACAGATGTCCTTTCAGGTCCAATCAGCAACTCTGACACCAGGGGATCAGCAAGACCATGGCAACAGAACAGAGCCAATCTGGAACACCAAACCCAATGCAAGGATGCCGTCTGGAGCCTGCTCCCAGGCACCCTGTAAGAAAGGCAGCATGCCTCCTGCACTCAGATTATACTAGAATAAGTTTTTTCAAAATGCTTTCAGATAACAGACAATTATATCCCCAGACCCTATTTCTTACTTCATTTGACAAATACTGTGTACCTATGGTTAGAATCTTACTATGCAATGTGTGTCCAAGAAGACGGTATCTACCATCATGGTGGACACATGTTAGTAAATCATCAATTTAACTTACTTTTATATACCAATTTCTCACTTCAAAAGCAAATTTAAAGCTTCAAAACGTTTAATGATTGGTGCAACTCTTCTGAGAAGCAAGAAAACATTAGGCCTTGAGAATTCCCAGACATTATTTTCTATAACTTTTAGTCAATTATTTAAATTTTAACCTCTAAATGGTGAAAGTTACTCTGTACGTGTCTTCCAGGGCAAACTGCTTGCAGATAAAGTTTCCTGACTTTTTTTTTTTTGTATTTTTCTGAAGTTGGAAATGGGGAGGCAGTCAGACAGACTCCCACATGCGCCCAACCGGGATCCACCCCGGCATGCCCACCAAGGGGTGATGCTCTGTTGCAACCAGAGCCATTCTAGGGCCTGAGGCAGAGGCCATAGAGCCATCCCCAGTCCCCGGGCCAACTTTGCTCCAATGGAGCCCTGGCTGCGGGAGGAAAAGAAAGAGACAGAGAGGAAGGAGAGGGGGAGGGGTGGAAAAGAAGATGGGCGCTTCTCCCGTGTGCCCTGGCCGGGAATTGAACCCGGGACTCCTGCACGCCAGGCCGATGCTCTACCACTGAGCCAACCGGCCAGGGCCATAGTTTCCTGACTTTAGAGGTAGCACACAGAGGCATAGAGTCGCTCTATCTGGAACTGGCTCTGTGCATGAGGGTCTCTCTGGAGCAGGGTGGCAAACTCCAGCTCTCGGGCCAGATCTCACAGCCACCTGTCTTTGTAGATAAAGTTTTATTGGGACACAGCCAAGCTCATTTGTTTATGTAGTGTCTGTGGCATATGCC
This sequence comes from Saccopteryx leptura, assembly GCF_036850995.1. Classification (NCBI taxonomy): domain Eukaryota; kingdom Metazoa; phylum Chordata; class Mammalia; order Chiroptera; family Emballonuridae; genus Saccopteryx; species Saccopteryx leptura. The sequence continues at coordinate 5,961,449 of NC_089516.1, read as the reverse complement.
AGTCTAGAATGCCCGAGCAGAGTAACTGCAGCATGGATCATATGGGCCACAAAGCCAAACATATTGACTATGCGGTTCTTTACAGAAAAAGCTTGGGAGGGATTTCTCAGCTTCAAGAAAAAAGGCTCAGCGTCCGTGCACAGACAAATGTGGAACAGCCAGGAGGCAAGGTCCTTTCAGCAGCTGGTAAACATGAAACTGTCTCCCTGGAGCTGCCCAGGCCATTATTTAATAAAGGCTTTTATTAAAACAAAACATTTATCATCACATAGTTAAACCATGCCCACCTTTTTTCCTTATTAAATGCTAACGGGGCTCCTCGACCACCTGTACTGCTTCAGTGAGCATGGATCAGACAGAGCTCTGAAGAGTGCACACTGTCTCCCATTGTTTTCACAATTCTGCTGTGTTCCTGTGACAGTCTTGCCTCTGTGCCATCTATTCTCTTCCAGCATCTGTCCTGGCACTCACTGGTGGCTCCTCAGGACGTCCCAAAGAACTGCCAGGGCGGTGGCTCCTTCAAGAACTACTGTTCAATTCCAGTTCACAGGCCCCAAACACAGCAAAGCGGCCACATCCAAGCCCCAAACCCACCTCTCCAGGGCCCAGTGTATACACAGGAATGAAAAGAAAGATTCATGATCTCCTTCTGTGATCACAGTAACGGAATCCAAGTAGCCTTTGAAAATTAGCTACCAAGCATCAAATCGGCAGTCATAATGACCCTGCAAAGAGAAAGCTTCCTATAGCTGCAGACTGCAGACTCTTGGAGACAGAACGACTTCTGTGCCAGCTCTGCAATGACCTTGGTGAGACTGTACTTCATTTTCTGAGTGAAGAGTGGATCTGTACAGAATACAAGGTGCAAGTTAATGAGATGCAAAGGATTCAGAATGTGAAGTACCATGGTGGAGTTCTTGCAATTTATAGGCATGAACAAAGAAAGCGGATGCATGCAAGAAATGCTAAGACCACAGAGCCCAGGTGAACGGTGAATTCTGCCAAGGCTTGTGATGTTGCCGAAAATCAAATGGTCAGCCAACTGTACGGACCCGGTTCCCAGAGATCATTATCCACTTTAGTTGCTAGAGTAGCACACATCTGCATCTGCATGCACACGCACACACACAGCCTCACATTTACCTGCACTTGAGAACTTCAGAGCCCTTTCTAACTCCTTTTCCTTTCTGAGTCCTCAGCCCATCCTGTGCAGAGCCCTGGACTCAACCCACCTCATGAAATGCTGCCACGTTTAGCCCTAGCTTGTTATCAAAGGTCTCTAGGGAAGGCCCCCTCCTTGTACTCAAAACTCTTATAATGGCTTTCTGTAGTTTCTTTCTGTACTCCTATTTTTTTTTCTTTTGCAATACAACATGCATGTATCGAAGTGTGCAGACTGATGAATTCTAACTTACAGAGACACTGAAGGATACAAACTATTTCCAGGAATTTGGAAGGCCTCCTCATGCCCCTTCTCGGTCAACGTTACTCCAAAAGGTAAACCATATCCTGATGACTCACACTATGGACTAATTTTGTCTCTTTTTGAACTTTATGTGAATGGAATGATTCATGTTGGACTTCTTTTGCTTAGCATTGGTCTGTGAGATTCACCCAACTGGTTGCATGGATTGATGGTGTATCTCTTTCACTGTGAAACATTCATACAGTGGACTACCATACAACATGTTTGTTTTACTACAGGCAGATATTTAAGTAGTATTAAAATATATAACTAAACATCACATAAAGTGCCAATGGCTTCTCACTGCTTTCAAATAAAACTGTTTTCATGGTTCTAACATTAAAGAGTCTCTGCTACTACATTTGAATCATCATCCCAACCTTTATGACCCAGCTCTGCCCTCCATGTTTATTCACCCAAATTGGACCTCAGCACTGCTCATACACACCCCACTTGCTTTCCCACTCAGGGCCTTTGTTTTTCCAGTGGCTTGGACCCTGAATGCCCTGTCCCTATTCATTTGTGCCTACGGTAAACATCCACAGCTTTCCAGGATCATAAAAAAGGCCAGCTGCTCCAGGCTATCTTGAGAAAACATCATATTTTCCCATCTTAAAAGCCCATACCAATGGAAGACCCCGGTCAAGGCACATATGAGAAGCAATCAATGAATAATTAAAATGATGCAACTACGAGTTGAGGCTTCTCATCTTTCTCCTTTTCCTGCTTGTAGACCTCTCTCTCTCTAAAAAATAATTAAATTAAACTAAAAAATAATGGAGAAATTTCAAACATTAATTCATTTCAGGATTTTGCTCCTTAGGACATTTCAGTCCATTTGTGAAGATCCCCACATAGGATTTTGGGGCTGTCATCACCATGGTCCCCTGAGGACAGTTTTAGGATTCCTTCTAACTCTTCTCTGGTCAATATGTCTCTGGTGCTATGTACCTGTCACCTGAGAATGTGCTTCACCTCGCTGTCAGTGGTGTGGGATCCTGAAATGTTATTTAAATATTATTTTCAGAGGCTGTGCCAAGGTGCAGTAATGATGCCAGCAGCATCTCTCTCTCCCGTGGGCATGGGCTGATTGTGAGGCAGGAATCCTGGGACACAGACAATTCTCACCCATGTCTACCTCCTCTGCCTACCCAACCCTTCACTGATAGAGCTGAATTTGAATAAGTTAAATGTATCTATGATGCTACTTTGGTGCATGAAGTCAAGGAAAAATCCTTCTAAAATCCATTTTTCTATTAAGGACTTATATTGAAGTCAGGGTGTTTGACGAATATTTTCCCATCAATCATGCTTCCTAATTTCTAGTTTCTAATCACCTCTATCCACACTTGTGCAGTGGGTTGTAACAAATTGGTAAAATGGTAGAGTAAGATCTGACCTACAAGTTTATGTTTTATTGACAGTCAGCCAATTAATAAGGTTCTCAAAGTTATAGTGCTCTACAATAGATTGTACCATGTCTTCATCATGAATAATTTATTTCATATAACATGCATCAAGTAAAAATTCAAAATCGGGCACTAGGCATCTATATTTCATATGTGATTGTAAAATTAAAATTTTCCCAGGGTGGCTTTTGCCTCAAGTGAGTGAAGAAGTGATGGGCGAGGCTGCCTATAAACAGCTCCACTGGGCAGAAGCAGGTGGTGATGTTCCAGTCTCTGTTGACAGTGAACAGTGACTGCAAAGATACACCTCCGGAACTCAACATCAAATAATATTTTTTACTTATAACATCTTGGGAGGAAAAGGAAGATTTGAGTTTTATTATTACAGGCTTACTGTGGAGCATTTGTTCTCAACCATGGGTGATTTCACTCCTGAAGGAACGACAGGCAATGTCTGGACCTATTTTTGGTTGTTACAACTTGGCAGAGACTCTGGCATCTAGTGGGTAGAAGTCAGAAATGCTGCTAACCACCCCACAATGAACAGGCCTGACAGCCCCACAACAGAGAGTTATCAGGTCTCAAATGCCAATAGTGCAAAGGTTAAGAGAACCTAGCTTTTCTTTTTTTCTTTTTTTTTTTAATTGAATTTACTGGGATGACATCAGTTCGGAAAACCATACAGGTTTCAAGTCCACAACTCAAAAAGCCACCATCTGCCCAATGTCTAGTGCACTCTCTGGCTTAGCAATGTCTCCTTCTGTCCCCATTTCTATCCCCTTTGCCCACCTCCGCCTTGCTCCCCACAACCCATTCCTCTGGCCATCACTGTACTAGTTAGTGTATATATGTGTTATGTATATAAAATTTTTGGCTAATCCATTCACCTTCTTTCACCCAATTCCCCCAAACTCTATTATGTTAAGTGAAATAAGCCAGTCAGAAAGAGACAAATAACATATGAATTTACTTATATGGAGAATCTAATGAACAAAATAGTCACAGACAGGCAGAGCCTATTTTAATCTAAAGTTGCCACTTTAATTGTGCAAAGCTTTTTGGCAATGGACCCCAAATTCCTTGTTAGTTTCATATTATTAAAATTAGCAACTTTGCCTGACCAGGCAATAGCACAGTGGATAGAGCATCATCCCGGGATACTGAGGACATAGGTTCTAAACCCTGAGGTCACTGGTTTGAGTGCGGGTCACCAGATTGAGCGTGAAATCAGAAATGAGTCTATGGTCCCTATCTTGAGCCCAAAGGTTGCTGGCTTGAAGCCCAAAGTCACTGGCTTGAGCCCAAGGTGGTTGGCTTGAGAAGTGGTCACTGGCTTGGCTGGAGCCCCCCCCCCCATCAATGCACATATGAGAACCAAGCAATAAACATCTAAGGTGCCAAAACTGTGAGTTGATGCTTCTCATCTCTCTCCGTTCCTGTCTGTCTGTTCCTGTCTGTTCTCTGTCTCTCTCGCTTGCTAAAACACACACACACACACACACACAGAGAGAGAGAGAGAGAGAGAGAGAGAGAGAGAGAAATAGCAACTCAGAACCTAGTACACAGAAGATGATATCTGGCATTGAAAGCTTGGTAAATTGGCATTACTTGTATTGTTAACATGTATAAATAAGCCATATGCTATACTCTGAGGAAAACCTCTTAGCTGTAGGTGTGGTGACTTTTCTCATCACCAGCTTAGGTTCCAATTATTAGGTTCAGTTTTCACTTGCTGCATAGAAGTTTCTACTTAGGAGGGCACGGTCTATCTTGAAGACTTTGCAACTTAGACATGACAGTCTTCTATGCAAAACTACAATGTTTGCTTTTAATTAACCTTTTACACGGCATATAGGACCTACCTACCCTCAGGTTCAAGAAACAGATGTATGTAACCTGAAGCAACATGCTGCTGTTAGAACCCAAAGCAAGGGGCAGCATTCTCTTCAAAGTGGTCATCTTGGGGTGAGATACTAGGGACTTCCCTGTTTTTTCCAGTTGTGAAGTGGTAAAGGGACAGAAACGCAAATGCTATATTAAATTTTGAAGGCATTGGTAAGAGTTTCTGGAGGAGACAGACTGCAATGACAGAAGAGGAGAAAGACAGCAGTGACAGAGAAGAGCCTGCATGAGTCACTCAGCAGAATGTCAGTGTCCGCTCTGGGGACGGCCATAGCATGTAATGCTCTGGAGGGCCTGCAAAAAGCTGGAGGGGCAGATGGCAACAGATGAGAAGGGATCTTACAGACTCCGCAAGGGAGTCTGGACCTCATCTGGTGGCCAGTGCATGAGAGTGGGTGAAGCTGGTGCCAAGATGCCAGCCATAGCCAGTTGTAATGAGTTAGGAGGAGATGGGGGTGCTCAGTGCTGGTGGTGGCAGTCAACGCAAAGAACTGGAGACAGACTCAAATGGCAGAATCTACAGGGCTCAGACTCTGAGTATTTTCCCACAACCACTGACGCCCAGTTTTCTATACTAATCCACTATTTTCTATTGTCTTCCACAATTCCATTGCTCCCGCACAAGTCCTGATATCTCCTCCCATTTCCTGCTCCACCTCACAAACCTATATTCTGTCCCACAATTCTCAGCATCTCTAACACCTCTGTTTCATCTCATAATTCCCTATACCACCTCAGAAATCTATACTGTCCCACAAATACTATTTAATGGAAAAACTTTCCATTTCCTCTCCCACAATTCCATGTTTCTGGCCAATGCTCCACAATGCCATTTGTCTCCCATTTTTCTATTCTTTCTCACAACCCTTTGTGTCACCCAAAATTCCTGGCACTGCTCCAAAATTACATCTTTCCCAAATTCCTTGTACTTTTCCACAACCTCCTGTATTTCTCATAATTCCACGCACTATCCCACAGTTCCTCATCATTTCCAACAATGTGGTTATCTTCTAAAATTCTCTGTACTGTCCCAGAATTCTTTGTTCACTCCCACAATCCTCTAACAATCCCCTATCTCCCATAATTCCCTGCAATCTGCAATGCCACACAATTCCGTCTTCTTCACAATTCCCAGTATAATTTTCCTAGCTGCTTATTTCCCATAATTCCAAGCACTGTCCCAAAACTTCCTGCTTTCTCCACAAGTCTCCATTCTTTTCCATAATCTCATTCTCTTCCATACTTTTCTATTTCTACCATAATTCCAACCTCTCCCATAATCCCTTTCTTTTAGATGATTTCCTGCTTCTTCCATAATTTTCCACTTTCTCCATAATGCCATTTTCTCCCATAATTCCCTGCTTTCCCCATAATCCATTATCTTCCATAATTCTTTGCTTCTCCCACAACCCATTTTGTTCCTTCCCAGCTGTCTTTCTCCTCCACAGTTCTTAAGTCTTCCATAATCCCCTGTATTGTCCAACAACTCTTATTTTTCTCTCACAATTCCATTCCTCTCCCACAATTTCCTGTCCTATACAATAATTCTTTATATTCTCCCCTAATTCTATTGCTTTCTCACTATTCACTGAAGTATCCCACAATTCTCTACTCTCTCCCTCAATTTCTTGTCTCCCATACAATTAATTGTTCATTATCACAATCCTCTTTTCCCTGACAACTTCCTATGTCTCCCACAATTTGGTTCAGTAACCTACAATTCTCTATTCTCTCCCATAATTCTATTCCTTTCCCACAATTCCTTATGTCTCCCAAAGTTCCTACTAATTCCCCAAAATCTCTATTCTGTCCCACAAAATACATTTTTCCTCTAATTCTTCATGCAACTGGCATTTACTCTGTAGAGGCCAGTGTTGCTGCTCAACATCCTATGGTGCAGTGTTTTATAACTGCCACTCTGTTGACCAGTGATGGTCTGCCAGAAACTTCATGCTGGTGTGGGTAAAGAGTTAACCACCCTGATGTTATATGAAGATTACATAGTCTATAATTATTGGGTCTATAATCTTCATACAACATCAGAGCAGTTAACTCTTTCATGGACCTGCATGAAATTTCTGGCAGATGGGTGCCAGGGGACCAGTAGTTGAAAACACTGTTATAGTGCATAGGACAGTCCCCAACACAAAGAATGATCTAGCCACAAATTGTATACATGTCAATATGACCTACTTTAAAGGAAAGGTTTTTTTATTAATTCAAGGTATTATTAACTCAAACAATAGTTTTTGAGTGTATACTGTATGCTAGGCAACACATCTGATGCTGGGCACTGGCAGCCCTCCCCACTGTGTGATAAAACTGCTAGTTATGCAGATGCTAAAGGCAAAGTTCCCCACAATTCTCAAAAACTTGGAAATGAGAAACGCTGATATGTGAGAACAAAACTTCAAAATATGTAAATAATAAATTAGAACAGAAATATGTAAATCAATTCTTAAAGTGGCAAAGACTCCTATCCTAGATTGAAAGAAGAGTAAGAGAACAAAACCTAGAAGAAAAGAGAATGGCCTACAGAAGAAGGGTTAATCATCCAAAAAAGAGATGAAGTGTAAGATAAAGAACAAGGGAAAGACCAAAACTAAGGAAGGTACAAAGAAGGAATAATGAATTCACATTATTTAACAAGTATTTACTAAATACCCAGGAAGGGCCTTACAGACGCTATGTCATGTGATCAGCACAAAAATTCTAAGAGGTTATCATTAGAAAGAAACATTTCTTTCTTGAAGGCAGACCATAGCAGAGTCCACATGTGCACTACTGGAAGAGACAGGCTTCCTTCACAAACATAAAAACATACCCCTGTCCTGATGGGTATGGCCAGAAATATGAAATGCTGATGCAATGACACAGTCAACTGATACTACTCATAACTCCTGATTCCCAACTCACCAACATAGCTTTTTGATCATTTGGATTCCTTGTAGCACTGAGCACATCAAGCTGACATGAACTTCCAGAAGACTCAAGAGTGTTTATTATACTTTTATAAACTGAAAGTCTGATAATAAGTTAACTTGTCACATAGCTCACTTACAGGGAAGGAACTTATTGATATGACACAGTGAATATTCTGGTCTGTATGAGAACTGTATTAGTTTCTAATGGTAGATTCATGCACTAACATTTGCATAAAATTTTCAAAATATAATCTCTGTGTTTACATGAATTAATGCAATATGTAAATTTATACTTCAATTGCATGAACTTGATTAATAGGATTTCATTCTTGAGAGTCCAATTTCAGCTCAGTATGAGAATAAAATCTGATTTTCAAACAAGACCATTTCCTTGATCAGGACTAGCACCTGGCCTTCTGAACTCACTTTTTCATTAAACACATATTTGCCAGGGTCCACAATGAGCAGTGAAGATTTGGGGATAATGAGGATGACTTAGTACCAGCTCTGGTACAGGTAACCTCTTTAGTAGGGGCATGGCACAACCTTATCACTAACTTTATGCAAATTAGATCAAAGACATCACTCACAAGGTCACATAGCATCTAGTGAAATACCTATGACATAAACACATCACAGGTGGAGTAACATCTTGGCAAAATACATTTTATTTAACTGCTACATAACAAAAATGAAAAAATCTATTACAAAGCTTTGTGTGTGGTTGTATGTGTGTGTGTGTGTGTGTTCACAACTATGGGTTTATGACCATGTTTCTCTGAAGTGTTTAATGTTGATCATGTTTCAAATATTTCCTTTGATTAACAAATTTAATTACTTATATCCCATGGTTTGTTTTCAAACTTCTTCTGGGTTTCATATCTATGACTCTAATTGATATATACCTTTTATGGCCAACAAATGCCACTACCTTTTCAAAATGGCATTTTATTTCATTAAGTGGAGCAATAGACTTTACAACATATTTTAAGGGACCATAGAATTCTGGGGACACCCTTCAGGGTCTCCTGGACAAGCCTAGGACCTTCCTCAAACCCCCCACCATATGCCCCTTGCAAAAGAGCAGTTTGGTAATATCGTATGTAAATAACAGATTTGGGGGCTCAAAGGAATGAAGAAAAAGAGGAAAGAGATTTACCAAACACTGATGAAACTGTAAACATCTACTTCAGAGGACTATGTCTTATGTGAATTCAATACATAATAACTGCCTTGGACCAGTGAGTGCCCAATAAATACTTCATGACCAATTAATCTATTCTTTCTATATGCAGAATGCATTGCTATAAGAACTTCTCTACTATTCATAGTCAAAGAAACCTTTAGTGAAAATTATATTTATTCACAAAACATAAAATATTTAATCAACTCTGAAAAAACCCTAGATTTTGAAACTATTCCCATATTTAGTAATATATAACACAATAGAATGTAGCTGAAAAAACAAAAGTAGAAATATGTAACTTACAGCATAATTAATGCTAAATACTACATAAAATTCTAAAAACATTGCCACCAGAACACTAAAACTAAAAATACAAACAAATCACAACAGTTGCCTTATACTAAATTCAAGCAAAATTACTTGTATATAAGGCTGTCGGTCTTAATTTATTAGTCTAGTTTTTGTTGTTGTTGTTCAATACTGAGTACCCACTCCAAGAAAATAATTTAAGAAAAGGCAATGAACAAATTAAATGTAGAAAGAATGCAGTGTTTCTGTGAGTATTAAAATGGACTGTGATACCACAAATAAATTAAGGTATAATTCTTTCTTGCTATTTCAAAGAATAAAACAATTTGCATATTTATTCTCTGCTGTTGGATTTCTTATTGTTCTCTTCTCCAGGCAGTAATTTACATTAGGACTTGCAACACTGCAAATGGACACCCCTGAAGTAAAACTATTTACCAGACTAATTTATTTCCCCTTGATAAGTTTTAGTATTCTGTTGCCCAACCCTAATTTCTACACCCCTATATTCTTATTATTGTAAACTGTCAGCTTAGACTTCAAGGTGCAGTGTTCTGGAAGCATATATTTGAATCAGCCAAAAATATAGTTGAAATTTTTATAATGACAGACCACAGTTACTAGCATAAATAACATTCTAGGTGATCGAGAGAACAGGAATGCAGTCATGGTTACTAACAAACTTTAGATTTTATAATCCATATTTTATAGCCAACAAAAAATATTAAAATGTATAAGTGTGCCAGTGTAAATGTACCCATATACCAAAATCCTGTATACTTGGATTACATTTATTGGAGAGAGTCATCATTTGGCTCAGTTTTATATACTAAAATGACTGAGATCATTCAAAATCTCCCCTAACATATGTCAAGGGAGAAAGCCTGCTTTGAATATAATAATGTACATGGAAGATTCGAAGTTGAAATTGACATATTCACTTTGACAAACACTGAATCATGTTTGAGAAGACCCTGGTTCAAGTCTCATACTTCAATTTTTATTAGTGTGATCATGAGCAAGCCAACTAATGACTATTCATTTGTTAATTCAACTACAAATTAGATATGAAAAGAATCACCTTATATTGTTATCCTAAATCTAAGTCAAACATTGAATGCATAAGTACTTTACACTGAAAAGACATATACATATACAAAAATTTCAGTCCACTGCCATTGTTTTGAGCCAGGCACTGAATTCATTGGTGAAACTTTAGAAATAAATCAATAATAGGTCACACTGCCCTTAGCCACCAACACCATGAATAATAATAATAGTGATTGCTAATTCTTATTTGTTATTTACTATGATCCACAAAATGTTCTAAGCACATTGCATATATTAAACCCCACAATACTTTTGGGTTGTTATTATTAAGATTTCCATGTTACAAATAAAAAAATCTGAGAACATTAAAGGTTATATAACCAGCTCAAAGCTGTATAGCTCGTAAGTTACTCACTGTGGCAGGTCATATTACATTGAAGGAAAGAAATACACTCCAGTGCAAGATGGAAAATGCCAAAATGTAACCCTGCTGGGAAGGAGACACTTGATGATTTTGCATTTTCCAGCCAAAACTATAGGAGCATCAATGAGGGCCAGTTTTCAGCAAAAGCCAAAGGCAGAAAGGGGAAAAATGACATAGCAGGGTTAAGAAAAGTATGAGACTTCAATGTGACAAAAAATATAGGATGCTGAGTACAACAACCAGTAGAAGTGAGTTGGAGAAAGTGTCAAGGATAAAGTGGAAGGTAGAGGGACCCACTGGAACAGTATGGCCACCTGTGAGAAGATTAGAGCAGCCATGACATTTGGAAGCTGGTACATACTCACAGCTGGGACTGTGTGTTATCTTGTAAAATATGAATAATTTCAGAGAAGAGCTACATCTGACAAGGTCAATCTGTGACCAATGGATCAAGAAAAATACAAGACCACTCTGTAAATGAATGAAAACATGAAATGTTCAACTTGAAACCATAAAAATCCTAGGGTTGGCTCAGTGGTAGAGTGTCGGCCTGGTGTGCAGGAGTCCCGGGTTTGATTCCCGGCCAGGGCACACAGGAGAGGCACCCATCTGCTTCTCCACCCCTCCCCCTCTCCTTCCTCTCTGCCTCTCTCTTCCCCTCCCGCAGCCAGGGTTCCATTGGAGCAAAGTTGGCCCGGGCGCTGAGGATGGCTCTATGGCCTCTGCCTCAGGCCCTAGAATGGCTCTGGTTGCAACAGAGCAAAGCCCCAGATGGGCAGAGCATCGCCCCCTGGTGGGCGTGCTGGGTGGATCCTGGTTGGGTGCATGCGGGAGTCTGTCTGACTGCCTCCCCGTTACCAACTTCAGAAAAATACAGAAAAAAAAAATACTAGAAGAAAATATAGGCAGTAAAATCTCAGATATTTATTATAGCAATATTTTTCCTAATATATACCTCAGTCAAGGGAAATAAAATAAAAATAAGCAAATGGGACTACACTGAAATAAAAAGTTTTTGCACAGCAAAGGAAGCCACTAACAAAATTAAAAGACAACTCACCAAATCAGAGAACATATTTGCTAATGATATATCTGATAAAGGGTTAATATCCAAAATTAATAGCAAAACTGCTTGACCAGGCAGTAGTGCAGTGGATAAACAGTTGGACTGGGACATGGAGGACCAAGGTTTGAAACCCCAAGGTCTCCAACTTGAGTGCAGGCTCATCTGCCTTGAGTGTGGGCTCACCAGCTTGAGCGTAGAGTCACTGGCTTGAGCGTGGGATCATAGACATGACCCCACTGTCACTGGCTTAAGGCCAAAGGTTGCTGGCTTGAAGTCCAAGATCTCTGTCTTCAAGCCTAAGGTCCCTGGCTTGAGCCCAAGGTCAATGGCTTGAGCAAGGGGTCACTCACTTTGCTGTAGCCCCCCACCCCTGGTCAAGGTACATAAGAGAAAGCAATCAATGAACAACTAATGAGATTAAGGAGCCGCAATGAAGAACTGAAGCTTCTCATCTCTCTCCCTTCCTGTCTGTGTGTCTCTATCTGTACCTCTCTCTGACTCTCTCTCTCTGTCACCAAAAAAAAAAGCAAGAAGCAGAAGTGGTTAGGGAGAAAAGATCAATAATGAAATTTGGCAATTTTAAAGTTGATATTGATTTAGGATATCTATGTAGAAAATGTCCTGTATTCAGAAGTACAGATTTGGAGACTGGGAGAGAACCCAGTGCCAAAGATGTGAGGGTAATTAGCATACAAATGACATTTGAATCCTTGAGGCAGAATAAGTTCATCAGGGATAGAATGTTCTATGAGGCCCTAAAGTGAGCCAAGAACAATTCTTGTGGAATCATAACATTTGACTGACATGGAACAGCCAACAATGATAAGGTGTCAAAGAAGTAAAGGAATCAGAGAGACAAAGTTTCCAGAAGTGAAAGTGGTATTAACAAATGTTGCATAGTGGTTTAAGGAAGATAAAGATCAAAAACTGGCCTTGGACTTGACAACGAAACATCCTAGGAGACCATTAAATGATGGGTAGGAAGGAAGATAGAGGAATAGAAAGGCATTTTTATTTTTATTTCATTACCCAAGGCAGAATTTAACCATGCTGACACAGCTACGAACCTAGACAGAGTAAACATTTTAGGAAAGAAGTAACAATTCAAGTCACAAGGTAGAGGGAGGGACTTAATCCAGGGTTTTGGAAGAGATAGCATCTTAAGAAAGAAGTTCCTTTTCCTTCCAAAAAAATCCAGAGCAAAGTAAGGAATCCACCTGGATGTGTTTAGAGAACATGTTCCCTAATACCACTCTATAAAATGTAAGGTTATCTATTTGTAAGTTTGCATGTAGGGGCCTTAGAGATTGGAATGGGGAGGATCAATAAAACCTTATAATATAGAAAGGAACACACAGGTACACATCTTTCTACTTCTACCATATAACTGTTTTCAAATAACTGATCAAAAATATAGTATATGGGTACTAAATAACATTAAGGAAAATATGTTTATGCTTTTCATTATTGCCTTTTTCAAAAGCGCCAAATATGTAAAATGCTTCACTGATCCTAAAATAAAAAATTGTCAGTATGAGGAAGTTGTTAATATATGTAGTTTAGTGAGACAGATAGAGTGAGAGAGAGTGTGGTAAACAGGAAGGGAGAGAGATGAGAAGCATCAATTCATAGTTGCTTCACTTCAGTTGTTCATTGCTTGCTTGTTGTATGTGCCTTGACCAAACGAGCCAGGGTTTTGAACCGGCGACCTCAGCGTTCCAGGTCATCGTTCTAGCCACTGCACCACCACATGCCAGGCTAATCTCTGCATTCTGACAAGGCTCCCAAATGTGCCATGGTCACCTATGTCACCAATTCCTGGCATAAAATCTTCCTCTAGGAAGCTGACACTCCCACAAACCCCTTCTTAAGCTTTGGAAAATATAGGCTTATTAGGAAGTTAACCTTCCTCACTCACCTGGACCTGCTTTAGCTGCCCCACTTAAGGGCTCTCACTTCCCACAATTCTTCCTTTAACTCTGCAATTGGTTGTTTACTTTGCCCAAATCCCTCAACCTCAATACAATAATCTCCCTAAGACAAATATTTGGGCTTGCTCTGTTCATCACTATATCTCCAGCACCTAGACAGAGCTGAGAACATATCAGACATTGAGTATATACAATAAATAATGTTGAATGAATACATTAAAGATTGGGCCTTTTTTCACATCCTGCCTCAACGCAAATCAATACAGAAACCATATGGCTCTGGAAGTACAGCTTGGTTGGTTAGCACGGCTCAAAGCACAGAGGTTGCTGGTTCGAACCATGGTCAGGGCACATTCAGTAGCAGATTGATATTCCTGTCTCTTTCTCTTTTTGTCTCTCTCTCTCTGTCTTCCTCTCTCACTAAAGTCAGCTAAAAAAAGGAAAGAAGGAAGGAAGGAAGGAAGGAAGGAAGGAAGGAAGGAAGGAAGGAAGGAAGGAAGGAAGGAAGGAAGGAAAAAAGGAGGGAAGGAAGGAAAAAAGGAGGGAGGGAAGGAAGGAAGGAAGGAAGGAAGGAAGGAAGGAAGGAAGGAAGGAAGGAAGGAAGGGAGGGAGGGAGGGAGAAAAAAAGGAGGGAAGGAAGAGGGAAAGAAGGAAGGAAGGGATGGAGGGAGGGAGGAAGAAGGAGAGAGAGAGAAAGAGAGAGAGAGAGAGAGAGAAAGAAAGAAAGAAAGAAAGAAAGAAAGAAAGAAAGAAAGAAAGAAAGAAAGAAAGAAAGAAAGAAAGAGAAAGAGAGAAAAGAAAGAAACTATATGGACCCACCCATGTTCCCAAATATCTTGATTTAGGCCATGCAAAAACTGAGACCTCCAAAGAGGGTGTTCTGCAATACAGGCTCAAAGTTCCTGGCCACCAGTTTCTTTTTTCATTCTTAGGAAGACATCAAAACATCATGAGGTAGACTTTCTTAATCCATGCATTCTTTAGCTTTCTAATCAACACACTATTATGCACAAAATAAGAATTAGGCCCTGAAAATCTATGAAAGGATATATTGAATAATTATTCATTCAGTCTATGACCAATTTAATCAAAGCTATAACAATATGACACCCTCATAAGGCACAAAAAAGGCAGAGGGGTCCTTCTGTATATTCCAACATTCTGTCAATCACAAAATTACAGTATAATGGGCAAGCCATTTTCAAAGACCTAACTAAGTATGTGTTTCATATTTGCCATTAAGGAGTCATAGAAATCACAGAGTTCAAAGCAATCTTTTAGATAGTCAAATCTACTGCCTCATTTTCAGGTCATATTGAACTGTTCTATAATATTCCCATCATAGCAGGAGTCCTGCTCAGATTATAGGTGGGAAGATCAGGCTGCACTTACAATGTGTATTTTTATATATACTGGGAGGATGTATGATTAATAGGAAAATGATGGCAAGATTTTTTTTATAGAAACCAAACTCTGTCTACAATGCAAATCATTATCCCCAAATTAAGCTTTCAGGTAAGGTACAGTTAGATATCTGAACAGAGGTGGTTTTGAGTGTGTGCAGTACCCTTTATAATACATGAAAGGCTTACCGTTTGCACCTTTGTCTTCCTGTATATGTATAGAAAATGTATTTTGCTCACCTAAGTGAAAAGAACCACCAATGAAGAAGTGGTCTATTGGTCCCTGCTGATGACGGATTTATCAGAAACGGGATGTGTCACAAAATAGTTGACTAACAGTTAAATTTTACACGTGCTTATCTAA
The DNA here is from genome assembly GCF_036850995.1 of Saccopteryx leptura. Classification (NCBI taxonomy): domain Eukaryota; kingdom Metazoa; phylum Chordata; class Mammalia; order Chiroptera; family Emballonuridae; genus Saccopteryx; species Saccopteryx leptura. The sequence goes on along the minus strand of NC_089516.1, from coordinate 5,946,016 downwards.
TTGCAACACTATTGAGTATGAAGACCAAACCAGAAAATTTCCTATGGTGGAAATCCACAGGATTGTTTGATAAGTGCAACCCATATGCATTTATACCTCACATGTACCTCACATTTTAGCCATTGGATGCTGGATTCCTACAAGAAAGATGCCAGAGGAAGTCTTCTCAGAAGAGAAAGAAAAAGCAAGGAAGTCTTTTTTAATGTATTGATTTTAGAGAGAGAGGAGGGGAGGGATACAAATATCGATTTGCTGTTCCATTTATATATGCATACATTGCTTGATTCTTGTTTGTGTCCTGACTGGGGATTGAACCCCCAACCTTGACACATTGGGGTGATGCTCTAACCCAGTGGTCGGCAAACTCATTAGTCAACAGCCAAATATCAACAGTACAATGATTGAAATTTCTTTTGAGAGCCAATTTTTAAAATTTATACTATATAAGTAGGTACATTCCTTATCGAGGCAGTGCTCGCATGTGGTATTTTGTGGAAGAGCCACAGTCAAGGGGCCAAAGAGCTGCATGTGGCTCGCGAGCTGCATTTTGCCGACCAGGGCTCTAACCCAATGAGTTTTCAAATGCTTTTCCATAATCTTCCTCTAGAGTTTGAAGAGAGAATTCCTTGCTTGAAATACTATTTGCATTACCAACAGCCCAAAGAACCTACATAACTTGTCCTTCCAAACTGCCTGTTATATCCAGGCTTATTTTACTTTACACTATTCAATTTACTCACCTTTCTCTCTTATCCTCACCTGCATGGGAAATCAAACTGTACACACAAGGACACATACAGAGTTAGCTGCCTGGGTCCCCGAATACAACATGGACATTATTAAATTATAATGTTTGTGTACCTCATTCTTGCAAACTCCTCCACTACATCCTTACTGTATTCCTGACACACTGCTAAATGCTTTATATAAATTTGCTTATACAATTCTCCCAACAACCCTATGAGATAGGTCATCTTATTTTCCCCATCTTCCAGATAAGAAAACAAATGCTTAGAGAAACTTGAAAATTTACCAAGTTCATGTAAGTCATGAGAAACAGAGTCAGATTTTAAAAAGAGAGGTCTATATTCTTAATATGTTTCCTAAGTGCCCTTTAAGGATTTTGACAGCAGGGAAGTATAGCTCAAATCTATCAAGTTAAAACATAACACTGACCTGTGGTTGCTCAGTGGATAGAGTGTCGACCTGGAATGCTGAGGTCGCTAGTTAGAAATCCCAGGGTTGCCTGGTCAAGGCATATACAAGAAGAAACTACTATGAGTTGATGTTTTGGGCTCTTCCCTCACTCTCTCTCTCTCTCTCTCTCTCTCTCTCTCTCTCTCTCTCTCTCAATATCACTAAAGTCTAATCTGTTTAAAAAATGAAAAAGAAAACCCTTAAAAAATAAACAGAACACCGACACTACTAGACATGACATCCTGCACATTCATGTAGAAACACATCGTTACATGCACTTGTGAGGGCTGGGGGGGATGGGACATGTCTTGGCTACCATGCATGTTGAAAATATTTAGGGACAGGCCCTGGCCAGTTGGATCAGTGATAGAGCATCGGCCCAGCACACAGGAGAAGTGACCATCTGCTTCTCCATTCCTCCCCCTCTTGCTTCTCTCTCTCCCTCTCTCTCTTCCCCTCCTGCAGCCATAGCTTGAATGATTTGAACAAGTTGTCCCTGGGCACAGAGGATAGCTCAATGGCCTTCCCTCAGGCACTAAAGTAGCTCAGCTGCCAAGCAATGGTGCAGTGGCTTCATATGGGTAGAGCATTGCCCCATAGAAGGCTTGCCGGGTGGATCCCAGTGGGGTGCATGCAAGAGTCTGCCTCTCTGCCTCCCCTTCTCTCATTTAATAAGAAAAAAGAAAGAAAGAAAGAAAGAAAGAAAGAAAGAAAGAAAGAAAGAAAGAAAGAAAGAAAGAAAGAAAGAAAGAAAGAAAGAAAGAAAGAAAGAAAAGAAGGAAGGAAAAAGAAAAAATTTGGGATTTGGGACATAGGTGGCCTTTATGGGGAAAGTGAATTGACAGGGTAATAAAGCTGCTGAGTTTAGGCTCAGCCCTAGAAGTTCCACCAATGTATGTAATAGAGTATGTGGCTATTTCAGCTTTTCTAATCTCTGATCACAAAACTTTGGGAAAGTGTATTCTTGTCTGCAATCAGGTCTTCACTGCTGCAAAGACATTTCTGTCTTCTGCGGTCAAGTCACAAAAGGAATTTTTGTTGTCATATGAAGCAACTGAATTAGTCACTACTCAAGAAACATAGGGAACTTGAGAGGAAAAGGAGTAAGGAGAAGAAGCAGCAAGGTAATTGTTCTGGCACCCAGGGTACTTTGCATAAATATATATATATTTATATATATATAATTATATATATTATAATTATATATTTATATTATATATATAATATATATCTATAATTATATATTTATAATATATATATAATTATAGATATATATTATATATAAAAATATATATATATTTTGTATTTTTCCGAAGCTTATATTATATAAGCTTATATTATATATTATATTGTATTTTTCCAAAGCTTATATTATATATATTATAATATATATATAATATATATAAATATATATATATATATTATTTTTTTGTATTTTTCCGAAGCTGGAAACGGGGAGAGACCGTCAGACAGACTCCCACATGCGCCCGATCGGGATCCACCCGGCATGCCCACCAGGGGCGACGCTCTGCCCACGAGGGGGCAATGCCCTGCCCCTCCAGGGCATCGCTCTGCTGCGACCAGAGCCACTCTAGCTCCTGGGGCAGAGGCCAAGGAGCCATCCCCAGCGCCCGGGCCATCTTTGCTCCAATGGAGCCTTGGCTGCGGGAGGAGAAGAGAGAGACAGAGAGGAAAGGGGGTGGTGTGGAGAAGCAAATGGGTGCTTCTCCTATGTGCCCTGGCCGGGAATCGAACCTGGGTCCCCCACATGCCAGGCCAACGCTCAACCGCTGAGCCAACTGGCCAGGGCCAGAAATATTTTTTTTTATTAAAGATTCCAAAATGGGGGCTCCTACTTCAGAGGGGGAACTAGTATATAGGAGTAGGGAATTCATTAGTTTTAATGAGGTGCATAAATATTTCCAAAAAGTTTCAAGAAATAATACTAACATACAGCTCAATGACTTCAAAACAGATTTCTATAATCAAATAAAGGAGACAAATGCTAAGAATATCTTCAATGGATTTATTTACTGAAATATTTATTAGAAACAATATTGGATTTGTATGCAGTGTTTCCCACACTCCTTGTCCATGTTTTTTTGTTTTTTGCTTTTCCTCCTTCCTAAAGTCGTGTTTTCAGATCTCAGGGAACAGCTGGGTAACTCAAAACAAAGTTTTGGAAAGTCTCTGATGATATAATGAACTAGAACAGATAGTTCCTCTGGTTGACAAATGATAAAGGTTATTAATAATCTGTTCCCATTCAAACAGAGATGTTCAGAATGTCTTAAACTTCTGTTAAGGAAATAACAATGAGTCCTAAAAGAACAAACAGTATACATGAGCTTATGGGCCTACCTCCAGTATCATTCATTGTTTCTTTGTGTCAGTCTGATAAATAAATGGAACAAGAACTGTTAGCAAAGGAAAAAATGAAAATTGGTCACATAGCTAAACAGGAATCCAATGTCTCCTATGGGAATTAGTCATTTCAGCAACTCAAACTCTGAAAACTCAATGGAAATGAAATGTTTAGTAGAGAAAAATGATAGTTCTACTAAATACTCATTAACTAAGAGCCCACCAATTTAGCATGTATCATCCGTGACCCTGCCTAAGCTTAAATTCATCTCTTCATTGTGAAGAGGATGCTCATCAGTTTAATGGGTCAAACTTCCGAAGACATGTGTAATTTGCCCACGAGGACAAACTGATCTCAAGCACTTGAAAAAACACTCAGAAATGATGTAGTTGATTCCAAATCATTATCTTGTTACCAAAGCTGGGGTAACCACTTGGTTTTCCACCTGGTCTTCTGCCTAAAACCAGATCCTCACAACAGATGGAACTTTGCAAGGGAGCAAAGATACTAGCAGAAATTAGATTTGGGCTCTTTTCCACGTGGTATATAACTTAAGATGTTGCTACTAGGAAACTATCAAGGCAATCCAAAACCAGCTTTTAATACAATATGGCCCAGCACTGTCTATGGAACTATCTGCCGTGATGAAAAAGGCAGTATATATGTACTATAGCTGTACTATCCAACAGGCTAGTGTAGTCGAGGAACTGAGTTTTTAATAACATTCCATTTATTAGGTTAAATTTCAATTTCAATAGCCATCTGTGGCCAATGGTTATGTATCAGACACTGCAGATATAGACATTGACCTATTTGAAGATTTCTAGACCTCTCCGTTCTAGACTTGGGCTGATGAATGGCACCCTTTGCCTCGTTGTGTAGTCAACTGGTTAAGGCAAGAGCAAGAGCAAGCTGGGGTAGGCCTTAGAGGCAGCACGAACACACTGGCCCTCCTCCCCACGCAGGCAATGCAGTTTTCTTTGATTTTGTTGGCATGGACCTATCATGATAGAGGTGTTAACATGGCCAGCTCTAGGACCAAGCCAATTCCCATAAGCATTCCACAGACTACAACAAGATCTGCTTGAAGTTAGTGTTTGCTTCAGGTTTTGGTAGGAGTTGTCTCGTACCGTGACACCTTCCATGGGCTCAAGACACTTTTGTCCTTATGCACCCATTCAGCCATAAAAAAATTATTTTATAAATGCAACGCTATAAAGATATCAACTGTACTAATGTTAGATATTAAAATGTTTTCTTTGAACTAAAAGTTCAGTTTCCTAAGTATTTAATATATGCAAAAGTATTACAAGTCTTCAGCCCTACACCTGATGGAGACGCGGAAGCTGGCTGGCAGCTCCGAACTGCTCACCTGGGGACACTGTGACAGGAGCATAGAAGGACTGTGGGTTAGAGAAAGCTTGAGGGGCTTCACAATGGGAGAAACATCAGATACATTCAGCTGAGGCATAAATTACAAATTGGTAATATTTAAGTTCATTTCTTTTCAAAATACTTAAAATCAAAATTAAAGGATAACATAGAGAGCTCCCACAGGCCTTGTAATTTATGATCGTATTTCCATCAATAATCAATTTATACCTGCTTCCTAGGTAATATCAAGTATATTACCAAATGAAAGGATTTGGAAATACATGAAGGCTAGGTTGAAACAGAAGCAAGACAAATCAAGGGATTTGGTATCTCATTAATTCATATTCAAACTTGGGTCTACTGCTAACTCTATGACCTTGGAATGTTGCTTAACATCTTTGAATTTTCCATTTTTTTCAAGTAAGAATATCCAATTATTTAATGTAATAGAGTATATAACTTTTTAAATAACTCACTGAAACAAAATAATACCTACCTCACCAGATTGTAATGGCAATTATATAATGTCTTCAAAACACAGTGATTCACAGAATACATTTTACTGCTAATATTTAAATTAAGAAAAATAAGAGAAGGGTGCAACACAGGAAGGGACATTTAAAAAAAAATAAAGACCCAACTGGCTTGGGATTCTTAGCTTTGAAAATGTAATTCATGATGATCATGGCAGATTTTCTATTCTTTTGTATAGTCATTTGGTTTGGGAATGAGAGTCTATAAGAAAGAAAGTTATAACTCACCCTAACTTTAAGTGAAACTTTCTATAAAGAATGGGAAGTCAGTCTCCCATCACCCAAATATAACTGTCACCAAAAAAAAAAAAAAAAAAAAAGGAGAATAATCAGCTTCTAGTTTTTGGCTTGTCTCCTTTCCCTTAAATAATGCTTGGAGGAGCTTCATTTTTTTCTTTTATTTCTTTCCTTTCGTCCCTTCCTTCCTTTCTTCCTTCCCTCCTCTCTCCTTCCCTCCTTCCCTCCCTCCTTCTCTCCTTCCCTCCTTCCCTCCCTCCTTCCCTACCTCCTTCTCTCCTTCCCTCCCTCCTTCTTTCTTTCTTTCCTTCCTTCCTTCTTTCCTTCCTTCCTTCCTTCCTTCCTTCCTTCCTTCCTTCCTTCCTTCCTTCCTTCCTTCCTTCCTCCCTCCCTCCCTCCCTCCCTCCCTCCCTCCCTTCCTTCCTTCCTTCCTTCCTTCCTTCCTTCCTTCCTTCCTTCCTTCCTTCCTTTCCTTCCTTCCTTCTTTCCTTCCTTTCTTTCCTTCCTTCCTTTTCTCCCTTTCTCCCTTCCATCCCCAAGTAATAGAAGACAAAAGCAAGGAAACATCTTGGGACAGGCTGACAGAGGATCATCAGGCAGCAGTACACAGTGGGCCAATGAGAGAGCGAGGATGACAGGGTTGACAGTGACTGGCAATGATGGTCAGCACCCTGTAAGTTGGGGATTTGGATGTCTACTTTGCAGCTGTCCATAGTAAAATGTACAGATGTGGAGCTAGTCTGACATCATAGATCATAGACATTTAAGTGGAAAGCCGAGGAAATGGGGAAGTGAAGACGCCAGGTTAGGGTGCCAAGGCCAGTAGATGGCAGCACAGGAAGGTGTACCTTTCCCCGTGGCCTGGTGGTACTGTCCCCCAAAGATATTGGAGGCTTCAAGGCATGCGAACATATTTACCATTCTCATGCTAATTATGGTTCCAATGAATTAGGTCAAATTTTTCAGGATGTTCCCTTCATTAAACAGCTGGCCATTAATATGTACCAGAAGGGGATGGCTTGGCTGCCTGGCAAAGGACAGAAGTTTTCTCCAGGTGTAGGTGAGGGCTAAGATAAAGGAATGGAACTCTAACCTCCCCATTCCTGACCACTCCTGTCAAGAAATAAGCTGGATCTCCACAGCATAGATCCCTCCAATTTAACATTATACTAGAGATGTGATTCCTTGGACAGCTTTGCTTCTCTTTCATGAAGTCATTTGATGATCACTTTTTAAAGCAACTTTACTAGCTTGACCAGGCAGTGGCACAGTGGAAGAAGCATCGGACTGGGATGCGGAGGACCCAGGTTCGAGACCCCGAGGTCGCCAGCTTGAGCGCGGGCTCCTCTGGTTTGAGCAAGGCTCACCAGCTTGAACCCAAGGTCACTGGCTTGAGCAAGGGGTTACTGGGTCTGCTGAAGGCCCACGGTCAAGGCACATATGAGAAAGCAATCAATGAACAACTAAGGTGTTGTAATGAAAAACTAGTGATTGATGCTTCTCATCTCTCTCCGTTCCTGTCTGTCTGTCCCTATCTATCCCTCTCTCTGACTCTCTCTCTGTGTCTCTGTAAAATAAATAAATAAATAAATAAATAAATAAATAAATAAATAAAGCAAGCAAGCAAGCAACTTTACTAAAGAGGAAGCACCGAGAGAAATAGAATAGAAACCTGAACAGTTAAGGAAACATTTTATTGCAAAGCTCTGCTCTGTTGTGTTTGAGATTGGAGGGTAAATGTGTATGCATGTGTATGTGCACAGGCATGCTAAATAATGAGCCAATAGTGTGCACTGTGAACAGTTTACATTAGTAAACTCATTTAACGGTTCTGACAACCCAGTGAGGTCAATCATGTTATTACCCTCATTTCATAAATAAGGGAACTGAGGCACAGAGAGGTCCTGGGGCACCTATTGGAAAAGGGTTTGGGATTCGAGCCCAGGCAGTCGGGTTCTGGCCAGACCTTGCCGGCCTGTACAGGAATCCCGTCACCTGTGCACCTGGGAACTGCTGGGAGCAAAGAAGAATAAGGATTCATGACTCCTCCAGATGTCGGGATGGGAACAGCAAAATCCCCTGGTGTGCTAAACCAGCCTGGGCTGATCTGGGACCTCACGTGGAAAAAAAGAGGGCTGAGATACGAAACATGTTTGACAGAGGAGATGTCACTAGGAACCTTCCTCAGTGGGCTTAAAAAGAACCTGCTAAGAATGGCTAACGTGAACCCAACACATGGTGGTTTTTAAGAAACAGAGACCAAGGTCAACCTCTTTGGAAGCCCGAAAATCACTGGAACCCCTGAAGGCAGACAGCTTCCCATGCTGAATAGAGGGCAGTGTGGGTGGTCCAGAGCACCCAGGTCAGTGGATGGAAGCAAAGATTGGATTGCCATGAGCCAGAGGTGACAGACATGGCAGCAGAGACGGGGCCACACAGGTGATGGTGAAGAAGCTGGGATGACCAAGGAGAGTGCTGGACCATCCCCAGGTGCAGCTGGGAAGAAAAGGAATTCAGGAAAGAGACTCGGGACTGAGACTAATTCTGCTGGGTGCACTCAAAGCCCAAGCCCCAGGTGTTTGCAAGCACTACAAACGCAGTTGACTTCTGGGTAATGCTGGCAAGGGCAGATGTCTCATTCTGGGTCCTCAGAAGCAGAGTCAGAGGCGAAGATTTGAGTGGGAAGCGATAATGGCATGGGGAAGGGAGGCAGGGAAAGGAGGCAGTAGGAGGAGTGTGGATAAGCATGTGATGGTTGAGGGCAGGTGGAGCTCACTATCACTGGGACCCTCGGAGATTCTGAAGAATACGTCTCAGTGTTCTGTCACCTGAGGAGAGAGAAGGTTGAGGTGTTCAACCCCCAACTCCCATCTGGCATCAGCTGAGGCCTGGTCCCAGAAATGTCAAATGCCCAGTGCTTTTGGCCTGCCCTCTGGAAGAGCAGAAGTGAGAACTCACACCGTAAACCCCAGGTGCTGCAACAGGGAGTCCTCAGTATGTCTAGCGGCAATGTCCAGGGATGTTTTGTGAAGCTGTGACTCTCCACTGTTTCAATCGGAGATGAATATCTTCCTCGTTATTTTCCCATTGGGGGTTAAGTTGGTGCCTGGACCCACTGATGAGCTTCTACAAACAGGTTTGAAAATGATGCTTGTGACTTTGTTCTCCTGGCTGAATGCAGACAAAACTTTTCAGATTGAATGGGCTTAATAAATGAGTGATGGATGGAATCCACTTTGCCCAATATCAAAACAAATGAGGAAGCCAGTTGGGACAAGAATATATTCACAGAACAGGTGGCTAGGAGCATCTGTGAACAGAAGTAGTAGCTAAAATGGGTGAAAATCAAATATGGGCAGGAAAAAAATCATTCCCTAGTGTTTGCAGTTAAAAAAAAAAAAAGGCTCAGTCCCCCCTGGCCAGATAGCTCAGTTGGTTGGAGTGTTGTCCTGAGGTGCAGGGGTTGCCAGTTTTAGTCCCGGTCGGGGCACAGACAGGAACAGATCAATGTTCCTGTTTCTCTCTCTCCTTTCCTCTCTCACTAAAATGAATAAATAAAAATTTAAAAGGGGGGAGGCTCAGTCCTTTTTTTTGCACGTTTTGGTAATACTGAACAATGAATTTAGGTAGGAAAAAGAATTTCTGAAGAAAAGGTACTCACCACTCTCTTGGGAATATGGACCCTTTTGAGGCGAGTGAGCCAAGAGAAAGACTGGTCATGGACTTGAGATGTATGCAGAGCCCTCAGCCAGGGTTTGGGTAGAGAGTAAAAGGGTGGGGCTCCACGTTTCACACAGAGCTAGGACTTGGAGGACATTTATTTCATTATTTCTGGCAGTTTCCACCAGCTATTTGAGACACGAGACCAATTAGAAAATGAAATACTTTCCTAGAAATTCAGAATTGCCCTCTTTTAGATGTTAGTCTAAAGTTTTATTCCTCTGTGTTCAATATGACAGTACCAGCCCAAGGTCGCCATGAGATCATATAATGTGGTGAGTCTGAACAGAGAAAAGACTTAGTTTAAAAAAATTAAGAATGTAAAATGTCGTAACAAAACTTTATATGTCAATACCTTATTACATGTTGAAGTGATAAAGTTTGGGATCTATTGGCTTAAGTAAATTATGTTATAAAATTTATTATTTATCACCTTATAACTTCTCTGAATATGGCTATTAGAAAATGTTTAATTTCTTATGTGTCTTATTTATATTGGACAGTGCTGCTTTACATTAAAAACCTTGAAAACTGATATTTATGTTCAAATAAACTTTTTTAAAGATTTATTTATTTATTCATTTTTAGAGAGAAAAGAGAGAGAGAGAATGGGGGAGGAACAGAAGCACCAACTCCCATATGTGCCTTGACCGGGCAAATCCAGGGTTTCAAATAGGCAACCTCAGAATTCCAGGTTGACACTTGATCCACTGCGCCACCACAGGGCAGACTACAATAAACTTTTGATATTTTAGCTAACAGTCAATCAGTTTTACCTCGCCCTTTCCATTGCTTTGATACACAAAGGGACAAGGTTTTGTGAAACAAGTGACAAGACTGGAGAGAGGTCCTGCCCCATGATGTCTTGGTAGCAAAGAGGAAACACTGCCCGTCTAGAACCAGCGTTGAGTCCCTAATTCACACTGTGGTCTTGACAAGTCGCTGCTACTTTGGGGTCCTAGTTTATTCATCTGTACAGTTAGAGGTTCAGCTAAACTGTTTTCCAAATCACCCTAATACTATCAAATAATCTTCCTCAAATGCCCATGTCACTCCCGACTCCACGTTCTTCATGGGCTTCCCATAACCCACTTAACGAAAAGGAAAATTCCACCTAGCCCCATGCTCTCCACAGTAGGGCCTCCTTTCCCACTTCTTTCCCCAGACTCTGCAGTCCTGTCCCAGAAAGCTGGCCTCATGCCTTTTGCTCTTCCGTGGTCTGCACCTAGTCCTCTGCTTGGCATCCTGTTCGGCTGCATCCCCACACCTTCAGATGTCACCGATCAATCAGTCAAGGTTGAAATGTTACCTTTCTGTGAGAGCTCATATATCCTCAGCTGGTAGTAATCTTAGCTCTTCTGGGCGTCTTTAACGCCATGTGTCACTGCCTTCTAAAAAGGAAATGCATCCTATCTCGGGCCATGGTCACTTCTCCGTATCTCATTGAGGAAAGTCGCTCCTGAAAAGCAGGGCCCATCTTGGAAGCCCAGTGGTCCCAGCACAGTGCTCCACACTGGCCCTCCACCTCACTTCCTTCGGCTAACAGTTCTCCAGAAACAGACATGGCCGCATTCAGTGGGTTCCTCGGCTGTGGACATAAGCTGAAAAACTCAATCATGTCGTTTCTTTGCTTCATTGTTCTATTGGCACTATCTCTCCTTTACAGAAGTAAAGAAAGAACATGATTTTGTTCAGAATAAAGTGACCTGTATTTATTCCAAGCAGACTGTGAGACTAATGATGTCTCAGTTTAAGGGACTTAATTGAAAGACTCCTTCAGGGACTCTGGGTGGGATTCTGACAATGTGTATTCATAATTTTGTATTATTCTTCCCCAAAGAGGGTTTTTCTTTATGTAACAATTTCTGGCTCTATAAAACCTGGATCTGTGCCTGATTTTAGTTCTCTTCTATTTTTTAATTTGACAGAGCAGAAACCTAAGCCTATTTTCAATCTATATTAATTTTTCTTTCTTTTCTTTTTTTAAGCAAGAGAGAGAAAGAGGGACATACAGGCAGAAAGGGAGAGAGATGAGTAGCATCAACTCACAATTGCAGCTCCTTAGTTATACATGGATCACTTTCTCATATGTGCCTTGATCAGGGGGCCCCAGCCAAGCTAGTGATCCCTTGCTCAAGCCAGTAACCTTGGGCTCAAGCCAGTGACCTTGGGCTCAAGCCAGTGACCTTAGGCTCAAGCCAGCAACCTTGGGCTTCAAGCTAGCAACCTTTGGGCTCAAGCCAGTGACCATATGGTCATGCCTATGATCCCACACTCAAGCCAGCAACCACCAAACTCAAGCAGGCAACCTCAGAGTTATGAACCTGGGTCCTCAGCATCCCAGGTTGACACTCTATCCACTGCACCACTGCCTGGTGAGGCAATCTTTAGAAAATAAATTCTAGAGGCCATTTAGGGTCTCCCAAGCCCTTGAGAGTGTGTTGACTAAACATTCTGTATTCTCAGTATGTCCCCTTCCACATGTAAATGGCCCAGAACACCTGTTGAATGAACGAATGCCTTAATCAATGACTGAATGAATACCTGAATGAAATTTTGTGATGTCATATGATTCCATAATGAGGAAATAGGCACATTTTCAAAAATGGCATAGCAGGATGGAAATACTGTAACCTCTGTGGAGGAAAACAGTGTGATAATGACAACCCAGCAAAGGAACATTTCAGTCAAGGAGATAAATTAAATCACATGCATTTTTGATACCCAGAAATGCAAATGCAGTACAAAAGGAGTCTTTACAAAGTAATTCCCTGGGCATGAAGCATGAAAGAGCCACAGACAGACTTTCATGCTCTCAGCAGGGCAGAGACACTTAAAAAGCAAAACATGAAAAACTTCCAAATAACTAGCGCCATATACTCTAGAGTGCTTCTATGAGCATACGACCTCCATTAAGGGGACTGGCACAGCAAGAAACCAGAAGCTTCTATAAACCAAGACAGTATTCTATCATATTAGCATATCATATGATTAAACAATGAGTTTGTCTAAAATAATATTTATGGCATTTTTATTCTCTATTTGGAAAATAAATCTATGTGAACTTTTATGATTTACAAAATTTCTATTGTTTCCTAATGTGTCTAATTTGAAAGCCAAATTACAATAAGTACTTTAAAAAACAGTCACACTATCCTTTGGCAGAAAATATAAAATACAAGAAAATTGAGTAAAATGGACAGCAACCTAGTTCTTTAACAATTTTAGACACTTGTTAATATTTTCAAAATCTCACACTTTCTGGCACTTTCTGAGTGCATTTTAACAAAGTTCATTTTGTAAAACGAAATGCCTACTATTCCATAAAATCATTTTTATCTACAAAAATGACAGTAGAGGAGGAAGCTATATTTTGTTAAAAACTAAGTGGGTATATCATCTAGCACTGGAAATTAAAATGAAAGCTATGCATTCATACAAGAACTGTATATTTTAAAATAAAATTTATTGTATGTTCACTCCTCTACATCAAGTCTTTGTCCATCACCATTTATCCCCCATACCCTCCCCCACTCCCAGCAGTCACCACACTGCTGTCCCTGTCTATGAGGTCTATTCTGTCCTCCCTTGCCCAGCACCTCACCCCCACAAAGCTGTCAGCCTGCTCTCTATGTGTGAGTCTGTCTAGTTTGCTTGTTCATTTTGCTCATCAGATTACACTTGAGTGAAGTCATATAATACACTGTACCTTAGGTAGGATATTTTCCCCCTACAAGCTGGCTCATTGTCACCAGCTAACAAATGTTAGAGATTTCAAATAGGTCAAGATTTACCCTTTAAATTCCAAGATCAGATGATCTAAAGATAAGATGGATTTTGTAAAAACTGCTTGTTCTAAGGCAGGGGTCCCCAAACTTTTTACACAGGGGGCCAGTTCACTGTCCCTCAGGCCATTGGAGGGCCAGACTATAAAAAAAAACTATGAACAAATCCCTATGCACACTGCACATATCTTATTTTAAAGTAAAAAACAAAACGGGAACAAATACAATATTTAAAATAAAGAACAAGTAAATTTAAATCAACAAACTGACCAGTATTTCAATGGGAACTATGCTCCTCTCACTGACCACCAATGAAAGAGGTGCCCCTTCTGGAAGTGCTGCGAGGGCCGGATAAATGGCCTCAGGGGGGCCGCATATGGCCCGCGGGCCGTAGTTTGGGGACCCCTGTTCTAAGGTAACCTTAGGCCCAAACACCATAATCATTTTTTAATTGACTTGACAGAGAGATAGACAGAGAGATGGAAACATTGATCTGTTCCTGTATGTGCCCTGATCAGGAATTTAACCCACAACCTCTACATCCCAGAACGATGCTCTAACCAACTGAGCTATCCACCAGGGAAGTAATCATTTGTTTCATCATGTGCTGCTCAGGTATTAAGAGCCTATACTCCGTCGCCACTGAAATTATTCCAATTACCCCCATCATTTATTTGATTGCAGGTTCTGCAACATTGTAAATATCTTCATGATGTCCATCCAAATACAAAGACTAAGACTAAACTCTATCTTCAACACTTCTCCCAGAAATAAATACATACCAAGCTAGAAGGCCAAATGGCCACAAGTTCAATGTCAGTGATTGACAGAGAATATCCCAAATGCCTAATCATCAAATAATAATGATGGTATTTACTGAGTGCTTACTATGTGCCAGGCACTACCTGAAACACTTTATGTATAAGATATCATTTAACCCTCACAATATCCTGTTATTATTTTTCCCACCTGATAATTGTATAAAATGACACAGAGAAGGATGAAAATATTTACTTGAAGTCACCGGCATATGTCAGGATTTGAATCTCGATAATCTTGCCTGAGAATCCCTGTTGTCAACTGCCATACAGTGCTGCCTCTGGTTATAAGAAAATGTCAACATCACTGTGGTCCTCACATCCACAGGATCAGTATCAGAGGGAACTTGGGAGAATTGCAAAAATCTTTGACTCAACCACAGACTTACAGCATGAGAAAATACACTTAAAAGAAATCCCCAGGGTAAGCTGATATTCACAGAGTCTGACATGCAGTTGCCTAGGTAACTTTTTGATCATCATGTGAGAACTCTCATTGTCATGTGAATAAAATCTCTTGAGAAGACAAGTGGAATCCACAAATTTAAGTTAGAAAATAAAACAAATCTGGGGTACCCAGCCTTGCTTTACTTTAGCTCACCTGACACAGGTGAGCAGAAAAGAAAGAGTTCAATGGCACCTATTTGCACACAAAGTGAGAAAGGAAAACTGGAACAGTGTGGCTCACAACCTGTGTGATGGCAGGTGCAGGCGACACCTTTCTTCTGGCAGCAAGTTTGAGCCACTGGAAATGTCACAAAGCCAAAGCCACATCAGAGTTAATCTATGGTAACAGAAGTCATGAGTTGTTAACCTTGGAAGTGGTGGGCCCAGTTAGAGATTGGCAGGGAGTGGCAATGATGGTGGTGAATATGGGTGTTTCTTGGTCATATTTCAATTTCTGATTTGGGAATATATTCCATTTGTGAAAAATCAATAGTTCCAGACTTAGGCCCTGGCTGGGAAGCTCAGTTGGTTAAAGCTTCACTCCAATATGCCAAAGTTGTGGTTCGATCCCCAGTCAGGGCACAATCAAGAAGCAACCAATGAAGGCATCTATAAGAAGAACAACAAATTGATGTTGCTATTTCTTTCTCAAGCCTATGAATAATTTTTAAAACATAGCTGCAAACTGGGTATTTTTGCATGTATATGTTGACAAAAGAAATTATATTGTGGCTATTCTACGAAATAGTTTCACTAACAGATTTGCAACATAATAATTTTTACAAGTCAGTCATGTGAATTACCACTGAGTATTTATGGGAATATTATTACATTTTCCAAGAAAAAAGCAAGGTGTGCTCTCTTTTGAAGAAAATTAAATTTATTGGCTGTTGGAAGCAGGAAGACCATTCTAATGTTTTTATTTTTTAAAGCATTTAATTTTAGACTTACAAGAAATTGCAAAAATATTGTAGAGTTCCTATGTACCTTTCATCCAGCCTCTCTGAGTGCTAATTCAATCTTCCGGAACCATAGTATTTTGTCAAAGCCTAGAAGCTGATGTTGGTACAGTACTATTAACTAAAATATAGACTCTTCTGATATTTCAACAGTAAGAATATTCTGTTTTAGCTGCCAATGTCATATCTTGTGGCCCTCTTCACAGACTTAAAAAAAGAAAAATGATGCATAAGTAAATACCATAAAATTCGTTTAGTTTGACTGTTTGTTAGACATAATTCTTTCTCTGTATACATTTTAAAAAAATTTTATTGACTTTATAGAGAGAGGAAAGGAGAGAAAGAAAGAGAAACATCATTTGTTGTTCCATTTATTTACACATTTATCCGTTGATTCTTGTATGTGCCCTGACTGGATATCAAATCTACAACCTTGGCGTATTGGGACACTGCTCTAACCAATTGACAAACCCAGTCAGGGACTTTCTATATATATATGGCTATATAAATCTATACATAGATACACACACATACATACATTGCTATACATATATCTGAAATTGAAAATGAAAACAATTATTTGGTAAATTTTAAATGAATGTTTCCTACTCATGACATTGTCACCTAACTACACTGTGATCACTTAGTGCGCCCAGTTGCCTGACAGCAGTATCAGGACTGCTCTGTACTTTCCTCCCTCCTGCAATCGCTCAAGTTAAATTAGACTGATTACAGTTTCCAAGAGTTATAAATCAACCAGATGGTCACAGCATCTTAAGAGAAAAGAAAATTATTTGACACATGGTTCATTTAAGCAGTTCATCCAAGAAAAACCAAAAAAGGTATTTTTTAAAAGCATATTTTGGAAAAGACAATGGCATTTGGCAGGATAACTAATATTCCTTATCAGAATGACATTATAAAGAATTGCATTTGCTGACAAAACAAAAGAAAAATTTCTACATGTGGACCATAGCCAGTAAATATTATGTATAATAAACACATGGGTGTTTTTCGCATCTGGAAGTTTTTATGATCCAGAAGTCAATAATTAGAACTTTGGGAATTAAATGTTAGCAAATGTCGTGTGAATTTCAGAGCCACCTTCTCATAATTCTCTGTATTTCTTACTCTCTTTGTCTATCTATGCTAATGACTCATGGGGATTCCATTTCTCCTCATTTTCCTGGACAAACAGGAAGGCTGAGTTTTTCAGTCTTCCTTATATTGGCCATGACCATGTGATGAACTCTGGCCAATGCAATGTGACAAGTGAAAGTGCTACTTTCAAGCCTAATTGAAATTTTCCCACTTGAAGTCCTCACTCTTTTTGCCAATCTGCTAGCTAAATGGAGATGACTACAGATCTAGAGAAAGGCTGATACATGAAATGGAAGAAGCCTAGATTCTTGAATGACCATGTGGAGCTGGGCCATCCTGATACAAAACGCATTGACTAGGCCTGTGAGCATGAAATAATCTTTTATTGTATTAAAGCACTGAGATTTGGGGTATAATTACCTGATCTAATACCACTGCTTTTGTCAAAAACAATGAGGACAACTACACATTTGGGAAAGTGAATACCTAGTACATTGCCAGGGAACTTCCAGAGTTCAGCATTTTGAAGGGAGCTGCAGATGTTTTCCACAGACTCCCAAATGAAAGTCTCCAGTTTGAATGGGTAAGACCTGGTGTGCATCCTCATAAAGCCCTCTCCACTTTTGATCAGGGATTTCACTTCCCAAGGACTTCCCTACTGACCACTATTTGAATAACTATCCTAATGAGAACTGCCTTTGAGGGGTAAAGCACCCTTAGTTCTCCTTACTTACCTACGGAGATTGCATAATGTCCAAGTGTAGCCCTCCTCCCACACATTTTCCATACAGAACTCATGTAAATCAACAAGACCAAGAGCAGCTTATTATGACGCTGTCAACAGCCAGTAACCAAAAAGTGAAACAATAATTTGTTATTAAATTTATGAAGATTTACACTAATAACCATGCTTCAAGATTTCGCTTCCAAGCATCCCATCTGTCTTAAGAGAAAAAAAGGAGCTATTTGAAGCACTACACATTTTTTTATATTATACAAAGGTGGAAAAGGGCTGTCATAATAATCAAGCACAATGAAAGTACCGGTACTTATTATTGTAATAGAAATTTGGAGAAATTACAAGGTACTTTTAAAGTCATGCTTAAAATATATCTTTTTCATCTAAATTGAAAGACCTATGGTGTGCAGAAAGAGAGCAAGTGGTTGATTATACAGACATCTAATGCATTCATCCAAACCTGCCACAGGCCACTCGAACACACAATCACAGGAGATGTATCTCCCACATCATTTTCTAAGCAAAGGATAAAAATATGAAAATATGCCGGACCATGTTTATTATATTTCAAACGTTCAAATACACCCACAAACTCTTCTAAGGAATTAGAACCCATACAAACAGAGAATACTCATTACACTTACTGGAATCCCACCACTTCTCACTTCCATAGCTACATGGCTTTGGCCTAAGTCAATATCATCTTGATTCTGGGTCAGTAAAGTTGTTTCTCTCAGCTCCTTCGAGCTTTAATACAAGGTTCCATCATCTCGAGCCTAGATCATTTTGGGACTTGCTGCTGCCCTTGCTCTCTTCTCTAGTCTTAAAACAGAAGCCAGTACAGGCTTCAGTAAGAGATATTAATCAACCCATATTACTTCAGTGCCAAACCTCTATTGGCTTTGTATTTCATTCAAAGTCAAACCTAGTTCTTAAAATGCCTGACAAGGACCTACACATCTGATGCCCTCAATTCACTTTTGATCTCATCATTTGCTACTTCCTCTGACACTCACTCGTCTGCTTGCTAGTTCTCTTGCATGCCAGGTATGTTCTCCCCAATCCTAAGGTCACCAACCATCCTGGATCCCCAGGAACTGAGCTGTTTCCCAAGATGCAGGACCTTCAATGCTAAATAGCATTAAGTACCGAGCAAACCAAAATGTACATCGCCCCCCCCCACTCCCTCTCCCAGACACGTTCATTGGTTTTTCTTCGTCCATCATGTTAGGTCTTAGCTCACTACCTATATTCAATAAAGTGACTCTTGCCCCTCCTCACTATCCATATTCAATCTTCTTGTTTTCTTTTTCTCCCTTATCATTATCTAACATGCTCTACATTTAGTGATTTATTTGGTTTCATTTCCTACTCTTTCTACTAGCAGGTAAGCCCACGAAGGATGTTTTATTTGCTGCTGTATTCCCAGAATTTAGAATCATGCCTGGCACACAGAAGATACTCAATAAATATTTTCTGAATGAAATAATTACTTGCACTATATGAATAATTTAAAGAGTATTTATGGTTCAATGACTGGATCAATGCTCTTTTTTTTTTTAACTTTTTTGTTGTTGATTTAGAGATGGGGCAGGGGGAGTAATATTGTAGTTGCTTCACTTTAGTTGTAATTGATTACATCTTGTATGTGCCTTGACCAAGCAAGTCCGGGTTCTCGAACCAGTGACCTTAGCATTCCAGGTTGAAGCTCTATTTACTGTGCCACCACAGGTCAGGTTCAATGCTATTTCTTAAAGATTTTAAGAACTATAATCAATAAAATGAATAGAAAACTCTATTGCACATATACAATTTAGTAATTGTAGAAAAAAATAAACTTAAAATTTGAGCCAAAGTGTACCCAGGAATGACTAGTTGAAAATGGGCAGTTAGTGAGGCATAGAATAAGTTTTGCTATTTGTTCTTGCAATCATATGCATTAAAGTCCATTTATAATTCTGAAGAGCACCCTGACAGTTGCTATAAGCATAATATAAATTAATTATTATAATATACCAACCAACAACATCCTAATGACATAGTCATCTAAGCAGGGAGAAGATGTCTAATACATTTTATTGTCATTAAAGACTGACAGTATATCAGGTACAATGCACATCAGAAACTGTGATCACCTCATTTCACTCACAACTGGTCTTAGAAACAAATTGATATCATTGCAAGAATATGCTGGGGAAGTCTTCGTTTGCATCCCAAATAAATATTTCATCATAAGAGGGAAATGTTTACATCATGAAAATAAATGGTAAAATTCCTAACCACTTTCTTTATTCTCCCTCTCTTATGAAGATTGGCTTTGAATTCACTTTCTGGATATATATTTCCAGAGTTTAAAACTTAAAATATTCAAGGCCCATGCTCCTTGCTAACCAGAAAACCAAATCCCAGTGTCAAATGTCAAACACTTTGAATATCAGTGCATGAGGAAGTGCTACCCTGAGCCACATTGGTCCCCTACACTGGGGCTTCCTAGGCCTGCCCACAGTTTGACAGAGTGGGCCATAACTTGATTCAATACAACTACACGGAGAAAGAAAGGATACCACTAAAGCCCACATTCCCCCGGAAGTGGAGACAAACAGTGAAAGGCTGGGACCTTCCACCCAAGTCCTGGCTGAGCCCATGCAAAGGCACAGCCCTGGAACGCAGTGGAGATGGACGCTTGTTAGGCACTATCCGTTAAACGTGCAAGTGATTTAAAAGTTGGCCTTGTTCTGAATCCACTAAAAACCTTTCATGGAAGGTTATGGACAGGACTGTATAGTCTGGACACACAAGCATCTAATCTCTTTAACAGTTGTGGGAGCTAAAAAATAATACTAATAATTTTTCCCCCACCTTCTAAGTTCTTCTGGCTGGGCTAATAACCAGTTTAAAAGAGATAGATTAACAGAAGAAAATTAAAGTTTAATACACGCACATGGGTAAATTCATATTGACATGATAAATCTATGAAAATTCCCAAAGACAGTAAGTCAACATTGGGTATATAGGACATTTTTGGACAAAGGAGATAGGAGGTTAGGGGCTATTGGGTTTCAGAAATGAGAGTGGGCAATTTACAGTTAGTTCAGAAAGAACAGAAAACAGATAATAAGAAAATTCTTGCCAGGCTAATCAGAAACAATGGGACACAGTGGGTATTTAGCTAACAGGCCTTCCTGAAGCCCTCTTGTTTACCATAATTCATTCAAATTAGACTAAGGCAACTCCCTGAGATCACCTTCCTGAAGCAGGTTTCTGTTTGAACTTCTTGGGCAGAAAAGGGGATTGGGTTAAAGGTTCTTTCTGAGTCTTTTGTCTATTAATAAACACCTTAAAATCAATATCCCCAGAAGCTGCTTCATGGTGGCAGAATTTTAGTCCCTTTACAGTTCTAGTTTTAAAAGTAAATGTACAAAGTGACTTCACAGGTTTATACATTCATCTCATGACCTGAAATCTGTTCAAAAGGGAGAATATTAAAATAAGGTTCCTAGGCCTTCAAAGCAGAGGCTTAGACTCTAGACTGCTGCAAACTACTCGAGATTTATAGCATTATCCCATTGGGTCTTTAGTACCTGATAGCTAGGTCTCTACAAGGATCCATGACAACCACCTAAGTGGAGAATACCTATAGAAACAAACTAATGTCTAGGTAGGAAACATTCAAACTTGTAAGATTTTTTTTATGAGTTTACTTGAGCAAAATTGTTAATAATTGCCTAAAAGCAAAATTGCAAGGGATTGAGAAAATTCTCCAGAAAATGGCAGTTAACAGTTACATGAGCGTGCTAATAATAATGATGAGTGGGTTTGCTGGTCCCTGTTCTGGTGGGATGCTTGTGCCCTAAGCAGCATTTTAAAGGTATGGTATAGATGCAAAAAGACAATAGACAGGTTCAAGGAAGGAAAGCACTGACTTTTGTTAAGAGAAAAATACCTCTCTAGGATAAGACAGCCCTCCGTGAACTGCTTTTAAAAAGTTTTAATTTCAGGCCATCCTGTGTAGCTATTTTAGGTCTCTGACTTTGCAAGGCCACCAGGCAGGCCTCCCTTGAGCTGGTCAGGTTCAGCATACGGCCCCTTTTGCATCCACACTACTAGTAACAGCCCTACTTCATGGACCTTTGCCATGTCTCAAGGCTTTGTAGTCCTCATTCCCAACAACAGTCTCACAAGAAACACACTGCTATCTCCGATTTACAGACACAGAAAGAGGCTCGGCCAGAGTAACTTACTTCCTGCAATGTGAAGCTGCAATTCGAAGGCCACTGGATTACCTGACCCCAATTCTACCACCATCACCAATAAAGTTATAATAACAACACTGATGACATAGCTAACACTTAGTCCTCACGACGTGCCAAAAACCCCGTCAAAGGTTCACAGGTATTAACGCTTCTGATACTTAAAGCAATTCTGAGCTACACTTGACTTTCATTCCTATTGACAGATGATTACGTGATTCTTCTGAGACCACACTCATAAGAAGGAGCTCATACTTTAAACCAGAGGTTGGCAAACTTTATCTATAAAGAACCAGATAGAAAATGTTTTAGGATTTGTGGGCCATATAATCCACTCTAATCTGTCATTTTAGCTCAAAGGCAGACACAAACATTACATAAATGAATGGCTATGTCTGTGTCCTAATAAAACTTTATTGTCAAAAACATGGAGAAAGCCAAAATTTCCCTGTTGGTTGGAATGTACTGCTCCTATTCTAAAGCACTATACTAAAGTGCTTCCAAAAACAATTGAGAAGTAGAAATAATGTCATTCATATATGCAGTGATTGATTATATGTGGGGGGTTTTTGCCATAAGTTCTATTAAGTAAATGAGACAAAAAATAAGTTATTTTTACTACAATGTAAAGCAACAAAAATCTAGTATGTTGTATTTATAATATTAATTTCATGATGAAAAAAATTTTAATATAGGTATTTTGACCTTGAGCTTTTGAATATATAAAATGAAAGGCTCCTTTCAACTCTAAGGAAAAAAAAGAAGTAGGAATAGAGACTATCTCAATGTATGAATATTGAAAATTTCAGAAATGGCAGAATGTTGATAATTACTGAAGCTGGGTATTGAGAGGGGTTGCTCTGCTATTCTGTTTATATGTTGAAACATTTTTTATAGCAAAAAATTCAAACTATAAGAGCCTTTCTTATGTCTGAATACAATGTGACTGTACCCTAAGTTCTTTGGGGGGCTCTAATTCTAATTTTCTCTTGACCTCTTGCTAGGCTAAGCTTTTTTAAGTTCCTTTTTTATTAAAAATGAATAAACAATGTCTGCCAGCCCTTATCTTCTGATAGCTACTTTCCTAAATGTCAAGTCCTAGTGGTAGGCACTTGGGTAGGAAAGCCACTGTTGTTATTTTAAGAGGATTAGTGCAAATGACCAGCTTATGAAGTCAGAGGTTCTACAAAACATCAAAATATTATTGGTTTTTCCCCTTAAATCAACAAAACCCAAAGAATTAAGACAGAATTCAGAGCTTTGTTTATTTTCCTTTCTATTCAGTCAGGTTTCATGATTCAGAAATGCCATTTTGACAGATTTTTACTAGGTAAGGCATATTTCTTCACCTTTGGGGTGCATGGGGGTGAGAAGTCATCGTCTGTGGTAATATCTTGGCATTAATATCCTGGCATTAAATCTCCACCCCGGTGATTCTGTCTCCAAGAAGCTGAACCCATCGGGAAATGTTTATTCAGCACCTACTATTTCCAAAAACTACTATGTAGGGTACTGGAACATGCTGCCTCTGCCATCAGGAAAGCTACTCTAGTGCAGAAACACAGAAATAGAGAATATGCAAAGATAGAAAAGGCACAGAGTGTGAGTAGAGCCCAGAGAAGAGCGATTTGCACCAACCCAAAGGCATCTTAAAAAGTGATACCTG
This sequence comes from Saccopteryx leptura, assembly GCF_036850995.1. Taxonomy (NCBI): domain Eukaryota; kingdom Metazoa; phylum Chordata; class Mammalia; order Chiroptera; family Emballonuridae; genus Saccopteryx; species Saccopteryx leptura. The sequence goes on along the minus strand of NC_089516.1, from coordinate 5,922,825 downwards.
AGTCACCTTGAAGGATAAGAGGAGTTAGCGACACTCAGAAAAGAGGAAAGACACCAGCTTTGGCAAAGGTGCTGAGTAGTGAGATAGCATGGCATATTGGGAAAATTAAAACAGTTTCTGATGTGCAGAAGGTAGAATGAGGCTGAGGAAGAGTCACAGAATGGAAGGTCATTCACAAACTTCAATGCTGTGTAAGGAGCTTGGATGGGTACATTAAGGGGAGTCATTGATCACTGAACAGGGAACAAGTATGTACATCCAGCATTTCAGATAGAACATGCCGGTACCAGTATGGATAATGTATTTGAAGGAGGCAAAATAAACAAGTGAGACCACCCAGAATTACCAAAACAAAATCCAGAGAGAAATAATGAGATAGAACTAAGCAATGTCTAGTTAGATAGAAGCTATGGGAGCTAGTTCAAAGTTAGAGGAGGTAACACTGCTAATGAGTAGGTTTTCTGTTTGAGGTGACTAGGCAGTGTCACTGTGAGAATATAGATGGAAGAAAATTCTCAGGATGAAACTGGAGAAGAACTTTTGGGGAGAGGTTGCTCCCATGGCAACCTCTCCACACGAGCCACTGTCCTGTCACTTCCACATGTCCACCAACTTAGAAGTTCCTGAACCTTTGACATTTATAAACTTTTATGAATGTTTTATTACAGAGGAATGATCGATCAATTTTTAGCCATCTCTGGAGAACAAAAGGTGGAGTTTAAAATTCCAATCTTCTAAACAAGGCTTGGTCATTCTGGTGAGCAGCCTACACACAGAAGCCCACCAAGAGTCATCTCATTAGCACAAAAGACATTTAGTAGCTTGGTGCCAGGAACCAGAGTGAGACCGATATACATATTTTCTGTTATTTCACCGAAACCCAAGAGGCTTAGGTGGGGGTCACAGAAATAAAATAAATTGAGCTACAAGGAGAAGGTCACTTGAGAAGAGCAATAATAATTCCTACTTTACAGTGTTGTTGTGACAGTTTTAGATAATAGGTGTTAAAGCACCTTGCTTAGTTCCTGGGATGTAGCAGGCTCTCAATACCTGGTAACAACTATCCCCCACTTCCTCATCAACATCATGACCCTGGGCAAGGGAGGAAGGGATAGGGCCAGGGAATACAGCTTGTTCTCTGAAACTGGAGGCAAGCACAAATGGAGGGTTTTTTCTAGTAGAAAACATTAGAAGGGTATAAGCAACAATTATTGATTTCTAGTAGGTCCCTGGCACAATGCAAGATAATGTTTTCTCATGTACTCCTTAAAACAGTTCTTCAAGGTGCATAAAGCAAGCATTAGGATTTCCTTCTTTTGAGATGAAGAAATGACTCAGGGCATAAATTCTTTTACAAGGTCATATAGTTAATAAATAAGAGTCAAGACCAGAACAGAGGTTCATTAAACCAAAAAATACATACATATATATCATGTTCTAATACACCTGGCTGATTAGAGCAGTCTCTCGTTGAATCTTGTTTACCACACTTCTCATGGCTCATTGGGAAAATCCAGGAAAGGAAAAGAACATCAGAACAAATGCAAGATTTATTCTGGCTTCCATAAAGCTGGAAATGGCAAGATAATAAAAAAACAAAACAAACAAAAAGTCTTGGGCCTCAAACATCAAAAAATGGAAAACCAGTAAAGAATCCAAGCATGACCTTTTAAATAATTTTTAATTTTGGTGTTATAATGCAAAGGAACAAGTATATCCTGTACCTAGAATTTGTACTATAGGGGAAGAGGGGGGAAAAAACACAGAAAATGTGTTAAAACCTATGATAACATTTTCAATTAAGAGACTGTTCCCATCTAGGCACATGGGTCTTGAGAGTTTGCAAGGAAAGATTATAAAGCCAAATATTGGTGAAACTGAGGGACTAGTAAGCACCAAACAATTATCAAGAAAACAAAAATGTTGGCAAGCAATAGTACACCAGCAAAACTAAGAAATAACTCAAGTCATTTCAACTACTGATTATTAAAATTTAACTTAGAAACCAGATGGCATTTTTAATGTTTTCTATTAAACACCTTTTCTGAAAAATATTTTTACAAAGTCGCATCATCATGATCATTAAACAAATGAGAACACACAGATAATAATTTGATTCCATCAACTGTTGTAGAATAAACATTTAGGAGATTAAGAAGAATCATGGACATTTATATAATTTACGAAGTGCTATCCTGTACACCTGAAACTAAAATAAAATAATATTGAATGTCAATTACAATTAAAAAAGTAAAAGAGCCTGACCAGGTGGTGGCTCAGTAGATAGAACATCGGCCTGGGATGCTAAGGACCCAGGTTCAAAACCCCGAGGTCACCAGCTTGAGCTCAGGGTCAACAGCTTGAGTGTGGGATTATAGATATGACCCCATGGTCACTGGCTTGAGACCAAGGTAGCTGGCTTGAACCCAAGGTCACTGGCTTGAGAAAGGGGTTACTGGCGTGGCTGTGGCTACTCCCCCCGCAGTCAAGGCATGTATGAGAAAGCAATCAATGAACAACTAAGATGTCACAACTATGAATTGATGCCTCTCATTTCTCTACCTTCCTGTCTATCTATCCCTGTTTGTCCCTCTCTTTCTCTCTCTCTCTCTCACACACACACAAAAATAAATAAATAAATGAGAGAAAAAAAAATGTAGGTTACATTAGAATGGTTACTCTTCATTGACATCTAAAAGTATTTTCATTATTCAAAATAAAGATATCTTTAATATGCCTATTTTCAATACTGATTGTGGAAATTATAAACAAAAGAAATTATAGAATAACATACAATACTGAAGTACACTGGTGTGCCATGCATGGGCTATAAGTGTGTGGTGATATTTAACTAGATAATCATAACCAAATGTATAACCAGAGGAAGTGGCTTAGGACAGTTGGAGCCCCTAGGTTTGTATCTTCTGCCACAATACTCTCAGCCACTTACTGGATGTATTTGTCATGACATGAAAAGGTTGGGAAGGACAGACAAACACACAAATAGAGGTGATGCCATTGTAAACAGGACTTTATGAAAAGGTCAATTTTATAAGGTCTCCTTATAAACAATTCCCTGGTCTGAGTCCTTTAAAATCATCCCAACTACAAAGTTAATTAGGAATGCCATGTCATGAGGGCCCAATAACTCACTTGTAACTAGGTTCTAACCTTGACTTCACCTTACTAGGGGGTGATTACACAGGTTTTGGTTACCTGCTCATGAACATAACTGGTTGATGGCAAGCCCTAGCTAGTTACCTGTAGCATAGGTTCTAGCTGTGTCTACTTGGTGACATGTAAGCCCAGTCTAGCATCTTTTGTTCTACCCTAATCTGTTTGTGGAGAAGGTCAGTGGCTGGGGCAGGGACACCTCTGAATGAAACACAAAAGCATCTGAGATCTGTGTTGCCAAAGTCCCTATAGAGCTTATCGGAAGCACCCCAGGGGTATGATGTAGAAATCCATAACATCAACCACCTCCAAATCTCACATTTTTTGCATGCCAACATTCCCCCCTTTGCCAGCCTCCCAGTAGGATCATGGTCAAGTACATGTGATTGCAACTGGCTGCATGCCCTTGACGTTGGCATCCAACCTCTAGATCTAGCAAGTGCACCTGCAGAGTTCAGGTTACCGTCTGGCCCCTGGGAGATAGAACTTGGCTTTCGACTTCAGGAATCAAGTCTCTAAACCACAGAGAATGCCCAGACCAGTACCACTATCAAAGGTTTTACCCTGTGATCAGCCCTTTGTGTTTGTCTCACAAAATAAAGTTAACAGTATGACACCCTTTTGCAGCATGACCACAATGATGGACAATAAAGCAAGAGAGAAGCTTCTATCCTCCATCTCCAAATCTGTTACCTTGAAGAACATGCATTAGATTAAATGGCCAGATTCTCCCTTTAACTACAATGGAGAATGACACATCATCTTGAGTACTCAAATTTATTTTTGAAACTTAAAATGTCCTTTAAAATAAACAGTTAAAATAATAAGGTATTCATTGAATATTTGAATTCATTTTCTTACTCTAATGACAGAAAAGACAGAGTAGTTGCTAAATCATGTCCTAACAGTTGACAACATTTTCCCCTCAAGATCCTGACCGTGAACCTGCCCCTCTCAGGCCACCCTCACAGAGGGGCCTCTTGGCAAATATGCTTTCAAACCAATAAAGGTCCATTGTTCCCAGTTTGTAAGTTGAGCAGAAACCTTACAATTCTTTGTCTTCCTAGCTTGTGTTTGGAATGCCATCTTCATCACAGCCATTTCCCTTGTTATGATCTGTGTGATAATAATTCAAATTCATTCCCTAGTCCTGATCATTTTTCTGAGCAGTAAGACCCAAGGTTAGATGGAATAAAAGTTCTGTAAGATCAAAACTGTTGCAACTTCTGCAATATTTCCCTTCGAGGAGAAAATGAAGTGCTTGTCTGCCCCCATCCTAGGAAGGAAGAGGCGGACTCTCCACAGATCCAGAGCACAGGGCTGTACATGAGGTGTGGGGAAAGAGAGAGCAAGTCCCAAGGCACCTGGGGATTCTGAAGGGAGAAGACGCCATGCTGCATGGAGTGTGCAAAACAGGCTTTCCCAAGACAGGTTGCAAAAAGGGTCCAGAAAACAGTGAAGGGAGGGTCTTGAAAAAGAAAGATGGCTGAGCAAGCTGGTGGCAAGGCAGAAAATCAAGGAGATCAGAAAACAACTGATCTAATGTCATCTCTCCACTTTCCCAGAACTTCAAGTTTGCTAAAATAATTGTCGTTGATGTTATCAATAACATGGGACTCCGTGCCACACTTGCCACAAGAAGAGATAGAGAGCATGTGAGTGCAAGAAGACAACCAGTCTGATGAATAAATACAGCAGAAGTAGAACTTCAGACTGTGATGAGCACAAAACCCTACGAGCCTGCCTCCCTACCACCAGCTCTGCCATTGATAACCCCAGAGCCCAGAAGGGCTGAGGGCCACCCACTGCACTATATAGGGTACCACACATTGTAATTTCCTTTCAACCTCCAAACAAATTGACCCTATTGGTATAACTGTTGCTTATACCAATATAGTCAACTGTCCACTAGATATCTTCCCTGATGTCTCATACAATTTTGTAATCAGTCTCAAAACTAAATACCAACATCTAGGCACTCGACCTGGCCTCCAGGCTAGCCTTCAGCCTCAGATCCTGTGATTCTAAACTTTGTTTCTTCACTTTCTCTATTCCTCTTCTTCCAGTGTCCAAAGCACTGCAGTAACTTATAACCTGGTTTTCTACAGCCACTCTTGCCTTTTCCCAATCTAGATTCTTTTTCCCCAGGAAATACTGTACCGCCATATTTTCTATTAAAAAAATTTGGATTCTGACACTGGGCACTATGCCAGTGAACTCATAGAAAACCTGGACCTGTCCTACCCTTTCAGGGGAAAGGAAAAAGAAAAAAAAAAAAAAGAAATGTTATTTACATACTATCCTGATAATATTCCTTCACTCCTGGGATATACTCTATAGTTGTCATCTCTAACTAGAAAATCTCTTGTGCTTCATTTACTGGAAAATATCTTATGTTTCAACCTATACTTAAGAAATAGGGTTTTTTTTTTGGCTACATAATTACTAGAGTGGAGTCCCTCCCTCCCTCACCCCCTCTATCTATACCTCCTTTATCTCTTTCCCCCAGCACTTCAAAGATATTACTAAACTACACATATTTTTGAATTACTTTAACTAAAAATATGCTTGAAATAATTCTTTCCATTTGAAAAAATATAATCTTCATTTTATATGAGGAATAGCATCAATAATTAATATCTATTTCTTTGAGTTGAGGGTAATGACATTATGTGTGGTATATTTGACTTCAAGACACAGCTTTTTAACTAGATTCACAGAAATCACAAGAGTATAGAACTCACAACACTTTAAAATATCTTATTAAGAACATTGATTAATTTTCAATTATATGAATCACAAATGACTATGAAAATTAAAATGAATATTCATAGAAGTTGGGGTGGGTCACATGTTATCCAAAGTGTTCTGTAATATCTCTGATAAGTGAAGAACACCTCTAGCAATGGTCAATTTGCTCAGTGATTACAGCTAAATTCTAAGAAGTGCCTCCTGTACTTAACACATTAAAGCCAACTCCCCCCATCTTTGTTCACCTTCCAGAAACCCCAGAAGGTATTCTACCTACACCTTCATCCACATCACACCCCTCCCAGTACTCGGAGCACACGCCTTATTTGTGTGTGCACCTTGTCTCGTACAAACAAAAAATAGAGGCTCCTTACTTGGATGACATTACATTGTGTCTTTCCTACTACAACTGTTTTGTCCTCTGGGCATTCTTCTAAGTAGCTGAAGGCTCTCGGACCAGGCAGCCCTAAATCCTCCAGGAAACTCAAATATAATTTGAAATCCTTAATATATTAATTGAAGTCCTTCTAAATAGATTCCCTACCCTTGACCTTCCCACCAAAACTAGTGAAATACAGTCACATTGACTACATTACACATTGCAGACCTGACTGCCACGTGCCTGCCCACATCAGTCTGACCAGGTCAGATTTCTGTGCTTTCACATAGTCAGCACACCTGAGTTTTTCCTCATCTCAATACGTATGGTTTTCCATAAGTCTGATCTTAATTTCTGTGGAAGTAATTAACACATACATGAATGTAATCATGTAGATTTATGCATATGACCTTCACATTTCTCATGTGACATTTTAAAAATTCACAGATTCAAGAACTTCTGAGAACACCATCATCTAAAATCTTTCTCATTTCCTCTAGCTCAGGTAGAAGAATCAATACCAGAGATTGGAATATTTGAAATGAAGAATCTCATTTAATATAATATTCTTATTCTGTGAGGCATTCAAAGAATGGTTAGAGGACATAATATTACTGTGCTATTGCTTCTTCCTTTATTTTACAACTCTTTCCTAAATAATAGACTATTTCTGCTCTTTAAACATTCCATATCCATTGTTATACATGGAATCCAATGTGCTCTCTGGTTCAGGCAAACATATTTTCTAAATGTCAGGTCACTAGACGCCTAGGGACTGTGTGTACCCTGGATAAGGCAGTGCCCTGTTAGTCCAGCGCTCTGGGTCCTACTCAGAGATCACAGCAATCCATTACAGCCGGAAATACAGTCACTTAACTTTTCTGAGCCCACCTCCTTCTCTACAAAATGGGAATGTATATTGCTCTTCTCTCATAAAGCTTGTTTCAGTTGTACTAGAGAGAATTATCTGAATGTATGGACTGTTTTGAGTCTTAGGAGTATGAATTTTATAGAGGCAACATTTCTTGAGGGTTTATTATGTGACAAGAACACGTTTTGGAGCATTAAGTTTCACCCCAACCTTATGAGCTTGGTTCCATTTTCCTTCTACTTTGCAAAGGAAAGGAAAGCTGTGAGAGAGGTCGGCCACTTTGCTCAAGGTTGCACAGCTACCAAAGGAAGAGATGAGACCAGAAACAAGGTTCTCTGAGTCTGGAAATTCTTAACCATTATGCAAAAAAGCCACACTCAACTTGGCGGTGGTTGTGTTGGTGAGCGTTAGCTCCCCTTACCTCTCCAAATATAGGTGCTGACTTGCTCTCTTAGTCCTGGTTATCCCGAAGTATACACTAAAAGGAGAGCTTGTATGCATGTGAGGATAAAGGAAGCACTCCCTAGAAACACTTCTGGGAGTGGGAGGGTGCGGCGTGTAGGATGGGATGGTCGTGGCATGGGAAAGGTTGGGAAGCCCAGAAGACAGACTCCCAGAGAATGTCTCCCATAGGATGGCTTTGGGCAGTTCCCTTCAGGAAACTCTAGAGTGAGTTATTCTTCAGAGTTGTCTTGATCTGAGCCTAAGGAATTGGGTTTATGTGGTCCAGCACGAGCCAGTCACTGGTTAAGAGCTATGTGTTTGTGTGTAGGAGGTGGGAGTAAGGGCATAAACTGTCAGGTGCTTCTAGATTTCTATTTAATTAATCAGAGTGGATTCAAAGTGTGTTATTGGAATCAACAAAAGGTTCAAAAAGGGCAGTAAAACAGTACAATGGATCTGAAAGGATCCAGGGCAGACTTGGGAAGCACAGATCATTTGCATGACTTCCCAGTGGGTGACTGACACCTATTTCTTGTTCTTAAATCAACTAAATCTCCTAAGTCATAAAGAGAATTGACTAAGACTGTGTCGTATTAAATGGCATTTCTGAACATTAGACAATTTGAGCACATCTTAAATGCCATTTCTAATCTTCAGAATTGTCGTTTCTTTCATGGGAGATCAGTGCTAACAGCAAAGACAGTTTTAAACAACAGAACAGCAGAACTCCAGCTGGGTGCTGTGGTGTCTAGGCCAAAAGACAATGTGAAGTATGCCCTGAGCCTGGCTGAACCCTCCATAAACAATGACCCCCAACAGGACCCAGGAGGAGCAAGGAAACAGAAGGGTAGAAGGCAAGGGGCTCTTGGCTCTCAGTGGGGATATCCGATTTGTCGCATCAACTAGACGCAGCATGTACTTTCCAGGTTCTCTATCTACAATTTCACAATCCCCACACAAGAAACTGATAACTTTTTTTTTTTTTTGTATTTTTCTGAAGCTGGAAACAGGGAGAGACAGTCAGACAGACTCCTGCATGCGCCCGACCAGGATCCACCTGGCACGCCCACCAGGGGCGACGCTCTGCCCACCAGGGGGTGATGCTCTGCCCCTCCGGGGTGTATCTCTGCCGCGACCAGAGCCACTCTAGCGCCTGGGGCAGAGGCCAAGGAGCCATCCCCAGCGTCCGGGCCATCTTTGCTCCAATGGAGCCTTGGCTGCGGGAGGGGAAGAGAGAGACAGAGAGGAAGGGGGGGGGTGGAGAAGCAAATGGGCGCTTCTCCTATGTGCCCTGGCCAGAAATTGAACCCGAGTCCCCCGCACGCCAGGCCGACGCTCTACCGCTGAGCCAACCAGCCAGGGCCGATAACTTTTTTTTTTTTTTTTTTTTTGTTTTTTTTTTTTTTTTTTTTTTTCATTTTTCTGAAGCTGGAAACGGGGATAGACAGTCAGACAGACTCCCGCATGCGCCCGACCGGGATCCACCCGGCATGCCCACCAGGGGCGATGCTCTGCCCCCCAGGGGGCGATGCTCTGCCCATCCTGGGCGTTGCCATATTGCGACCAGAGCCACTCTAGCGCCTGAGGCAGAGGCCACAGAGCCATGCCCAGCGCCCGGGCCATCTTTGCTCCAATGGAGCCTTGGCTGCGGGAGGGGAAGAGAGAGACAGAGAGGAAAGCGCGGCGGAGGGGTGGAGAAGCAAATGGGCGCTTCTCCTATGTGCCCTGGCCGGGAATCGAACCCGGGTCCTCCGCACGCTAGGCCGACGCTCTACCGCTGAGCCAACCGGCCAGGGCAACTTTTATTTTAATTAAGGCAAAGCACTTTGGCCATTGGATAAATTGGTGGTGATGACCATTTATGCCCATTTGGGTGAAGATTAGAGGAGCAAAAGTTTGTATCTTTTTTTAGCATTGATCTCTTTTCACAAGCAATTCTATGTGAAATTTAAATTTTGGAAAATATAAGTTCACTAAATTAATTTAAATGAATTTTAATTTTGACTGTCATTCCCTTGGGTAGCCAGTTGGAATGAGACACACAAATTATCTACTTAAGAGATTTCAACATTATTCTTTGCTTTTATGAAATTAATTTTATAATATGCACCAATCTCCCCAAAGGTATATTCCCTTTTCAGTGTACATCAGCAGCAAACTTTGTCAAAAAAAAATCTAATCAAACCTGGAAATTATAATCTTATAGTGAAGTATTTGCATATGGTATCTGGAAGAAAAGAACCCAAAGAATGCTTAAGATGTTATAACATACTCATCAGAAGTTTAGATGTGTTTGGTGATCCATTATTGCTGTAAAAATATGGTGAAGGACATTGTGAAATGCCCAGCTATAACTCATGCCATGTACAAGCAGTTTCCGGTTGGGACCACAGTATGATCCTAGATGGTAAATCACTAAGCAAACCTTCCACACAGGATCATACCACAAGCACATACCAAAAAAAAAAAAAAAAAAAATCCATTTATGCGTTTTGTGCCTACTATATTCAAAATTTGGAGCAAAAAAATGCTTATATTTATATATGTCATAACTAATTATTAAAACAACCACAAATAAGCTTAACTAGTAGTGCTCCAGTAAAAATTATTTTCTAAACTAAATATTACAAAATGAGCACATTGATGATACAGCGGTTCTTAGTGCTGACAACCATTACATTCACAACTGCACAATGCAACTTGATGGGTGGGGTTTCTTGTCTTAAAACAAACATATCCATTTTAACCAACATTTAATAACTCATTAATACTTTTTTTCCTTCTGAAAATTTGGGAAAGAATTTTTTTTAAGATTTTACTTATTGATATTACAGAAAGAGAAGGGGCAGGAAGAGTGAGAAATATCAGCTCATAGTTGCTTACCCCAGATGCTCATTGCCTGCCCTATGTGCCTTGACTAAACAGTCTCAGTGTCCCAGGTCAAGGCTCCATCAACTGTACCACCTCAGGTCAGGCTTAGAAGACTTTTTTAAGGAATGATTTAGATGGCTTCAGTCTCTAAAAACTGCCCAAATGGCCCTCTTTCTCTTGCAATGCATTCCCAGTTATGAAGCAGACACTTTCAAATCCATCCCACTATCTTTTGAGATCCACCAAACAGAGAAAATAGTCAATAAATGTGTTGGAGGTGATGATTGTGGCATTTTCTCACCCTGGAAACAGGACTACATAGGAAACATAAACCTCTTTCTTCTCCACTCAGATGCTCCAAAACACCAATTTCCTGCCATCGTCCCAGGAATGAGAGGTTCATATTTCTTGGGTTATCCTCTCTCCTTCACTGTCAGCCAGACCTGGCGACGCACCCAGTTGAACTCTGCTGCCCTACTAAATATGACTGGGAAGTGAAGACCATATTCTCTCTATGTAACTTAGTTGGCCCTGCAACTTTCACAAACACCAAAGTCCAGACTTTGCTCTACCTTCTCAATATTTTCCAAATGAAAGTTAGTATTACAAGGGACCTACAGTAGATAGGGGAAAAAAGCCTTTTCTGTTTTTTGTGCCTATTAAATTCAAGATTTTGAACAGAAAAAAATATTAATACATAGATCATGATGTGATACAAAAGGGAGCAAATGTAGTCATCAAAATCAAATACATGATTCTAGAACATGCCCACAAACATATATGCATAAAAACAGTATGACTACTATGATTCCAACATGTTTGTTTTCTTAATACACAACTATGAAAAAAAGACTAAAATGACAGAAGCTGAATTTTCACCCATGGCTATGACTGAGCAGTGGGATTATATGCAAATTGCTTTATTTTTTGTTGTTTTACTTTGTTTCCAAATTTGATACAGTACAATTATAAAGAGTACATTAAAAAAGTACTTTTATAGTTGTTAAATATAAACTACACATGGCCCTTAACAAATTTTAGAAACACACATTAAGGAATGATTCAGATGGCTTCAGTCTCTAAACACTGCTCAAATGGCCCTCTTTCTCTTGGAAGTTTAGAAACACACATTACAGAACTTTTAACATTTCCATGGGAAACCAAGAAATTAATTAACAGGCAAGTCAACTGGACTCTACAAATGTTAATGGCGGTGTTAGACATCAGTTCTTGAGTTTGGCAAAGAAAGAATTCAGAGCCCAAAACTCTAGCACAAGAAGTTTATTTAGCCTTTTAGAAAGAAAGTCACAGAGGCATAAGAAATGAGCCAGCTGGGTTTCACGGACACAGGAAACAAGTTACAAAAGCAAAAGAAGGGCCTTTGGAGCTTAGGAGAAAGAAAACAAAGGATGCGCACCTAAGGAAAGGGGGTGGTGAGGCACATGAACTGGGCCACTTGTCTTAAAGTTTTTTGTCTGTTTTTCTAAAGGTGAAAATTTTAGGGGAGGTCTAAGGGAAAGGTCTCCATATATTATTTATCAACTTTCCAGGGTGTCCTTCTGTAGTCAGAGTCTCTACTGATTGATTGACATTAGAGTACGGTATCATTAGTCATTGCATCTGGTCCTGATGTCTATGATGACATCACTTCATGTGATTGATCTTGCTGCTTTTCTGGACCTGGAACTGATATACAACTGAGCCCTAGATGTTATCTCTAGTTTGACCAAAACTCTGTCTCTGTGGTCAAAAGACCAGAAGCTTTGTTCCAAACATTATTAGATGCTGATCTGAACCTCATATTCCTGAGAGTTTAATGCTTAATGGAGTGGTCATGCAAGGAAAGAGGCAGGTGAGTCAGGTTTGAATGAGTTATCTCTCTCAGTTTCCCCATTCCACGTGACAAAGAATTTTCCTAGCTTCCCACTACCTTGCCTCACAAGGACTATCAGAGTACCTCTTGTGAAAATTGCAAAGTCAAGAGCAAATCTGAGAATGATTATGTCATCATCATCTATAAAAGGATTATGAAGAAGAGCCTTGCGCTTGCTTTTGTTTGCAATAAAGGAGGCTTAAAACTGGGAAAAAGATGCCTGTATAGAAAATTACTGACTATCAGCAGATGAAATTATACTTCATATAACATCACCTACCCTCAAACTGCAATAAAACTCAAACAAACATGTCACTTTCTGGGAATTTCAAGACTTGAACACTATTTTTGTAACTTATAAGGAACAATATTTGGTATAAAAGAAGATTGCTTTCTATGCCAGGTGGGAGTTAGAAAAGGAAGAGTGTTAGTGATCACTTGGGACAATTGGGAAGCATATAGAAAGACTCTCTGGACATTTCAAACTGCCTAGAACATCTTGCTCAGATCTCAGAGATCTGAATGACATTTCTTCTTTGTCATACGAGTGACCTTGTTCACATTATATAATCTTCCTGAATTTCAAATTTCTCTTTCATATCCTTACCAATCTGAGAAAATTGGTGTAAGTCTTAAAAAAGAGCATGTGACAAATAGTAAAGCTGTAGAGGTTTCTTATTTTTTACTGATTATACATTTATTTTAATAAATTCTTTTATTTTTTAATGTATTTACTGATTTTTAAATTTTTTATTTATTTTAGTGAGGAGAGAGTGAGTGAGTGAGAGAGAGAGAGAAGAGGGGGAAGAAACAGAAAACATCAACTCTCATGTGTGCCTTGACCGGGCAAGCCCGGGGTCTTGAACCAGAAACCTCGGCATTCCAGGTCAACACTTTATCCACTGCACTACCACAGGTCAGGCTGTATTTACTGATCTTATAGATAGAGGAATGCGGGGGGGCGGAGACACACACACATAGAAACATTGATCTGTTCCTGTATGTGCCTTGACCCAGGATTGAACCCACAACCTTTGCATATTGGGACAATGCTATCACCAACTGAATTATCGGTCCAGGGCTTAACAAACTCTTTTAAAATGTAAATATGCTGATCTGAGGTAAATCCATGAGACATTCATACACTAGTGTAAACCGCTTTAAACAAGTGGCACAGTACACCATTACTTCATAAGGGTCATCCTTAGAAGAAAGAGCAATGATTTTGGAGCATGCGTACTCCAGTGGAAGATGCTGGGCGATGGGATACTGGAGTTCAGAACTCCAGAAGACAGCATGGATCACCCAGAGACTGGGGGCGGGAGGCTGCTAAGGCAGAAGTTCTTAGCTAGGGGGATTTTGCTCCTCTCCCCCAGTGGACATCTCACAATGTTTCCATACATTTTGGGTTGTACTAACTGAAGAGGGGGCATCACTGACATCTAGTAGACAGAAGCCAGGGGTACTGCTAAGCAGCCTACTACGCACAGGACACTCCTGCGCCCACAACAAAAAGTTATCCTGCCCTGAGTATACCTGCCCTACAGATAAGAAAAATGGAAGTGAGTGAAGCAAGAAAACTCATGACAAATTTCACCTACTCTGAATCCCCTGAAGATTCTAGACGGCACTAACTGCTGATCCATTAGACCAAAAAATCTTCTTCTTGACTTACTAGTTGCCAACTCTTCTAGTTTTAAACCATAGATTTAGGGTGAAAGAAACCTGGTTCCTGAATTTTTCATCTTCTTTTTAAATTAAAAAACAAACAGACATCTGTTTGGCAGATATAATGATACTCTATGGCCATCACATTAATGGAAAGCAAGACCTTAATTTTAAGGTGTCCAGGAAAGATTATACTACAATGTGCTAAAATGGTTGAGAAATCTCATGCAATATGTATCTCCTTTGATCTGCACCATTTTTCTCATCAGTAGGAAATAAAAGAAAAAAAAAACTTACCTTAAGAATTACGCAAAGAAAAAATATGGCTTTTTCCCATGGCTCTAAGTCTTTTAATACCATTATCAGAGAACTTGACAACTATATTCTGATAAAATAATCTGACAGTTACTCTAATTTCAAGGAATGAACACCAAAACACAGAGACATTAACTGGTTCATTCCCGAATTCACATTGGCTCCATAGCAGGTCACTGTATCCAGGACCCTCATGGAGAAATGATGCCAAGGGCTGAATAATCCTGGGAATATCTTTCTTCCACCTTGGCATTTTGCTAAGAGCACGGAAATGTAATCTTTATGTATCAGAAGATGGTGGGAAGTCAAACCTCTTTATTTCAGTCAAGTGAATGCATAGTCACAGTGAATGCATTTTGATGCAAGGTGAACCATGACTTCGATTTGAACAGTGCAGCAATCAGACTGTGAAGCCCTCCTTTCAGAACCCCCACGGGGTCCATGGTTCAGTAATTGCGAGGAAATGAATCACAAGAAGCAGCAGTGAGCTGTCAAAACATCTGTTTGCAAAGCCCAAGGGGGAAAGAACACTACTGGCTTCCCTGGCTGGCTCCAAAGGCACAGGAACCTCATTTGAGTGCAAGCACCTCTATGGCAATCCATCCACTGTGACTGGATTCGGACACCCTCTGCAGGCTGAGCCAAGGACCAGGGAAAGCAGAGATGACTAAGTGAGAGATCAGACCCAGTGGGCTATGTCAACTGTCATCGCTGCTCAAGGGGGCACATGTGGATATCTGTGGGTTGGCAAGGAACTTGATGGCACTTCTCAAACCTTGGCATCTCCATCTCTTGGTGAATTTCTGGGCTGTATCACCCTCAGGAAAGGACAGACAACATTTCTTTTCTCAGGCAAGAATGCCAGGACCAGATTAAAGGGCGGGTCAGCCAGGCAACTCTGTCCCTCTGCCACAGCATCCTTACATAAACGAGGCCCCTCTGCGGTGCAGGACCATCCTCAACAAGTGCAGCTCTTGGCAAGAACACGTACAGGGCCCATACATAATATATCCACATATGCGAAACCTGCAAATTGAGCTACTCATCTGTCAAATCAAACAATTTTCATGTAAAATCAAACAAATTCCAAATTTAAAAATTTTAGATTCCTAGTCCCACCTGACAATGTGGCATTGAGGAGACAGCACCCAGGGGTGCCGCAGCCCACATCTTACCCCAACTCCTGCTCAGGCCCACCCGCCAGCATGGGGACCTCAGTTCTGTTGCCTTTCCTCTGCAAACAACCCCTGCGTGGCCATCACCAAGGGGCTAGCCCTCAGGCACCTGGAAGCAGGCTTACGACTATTGGCCAATGAGTTCCGGAGTCCCACGTCCCCAGCACACTGGTTAATTTGTCCTATAGAGAGTGAATTTTTCAGTAAATATTTGAGGCTTTGCAGGCCTTACAGTCTGTGCCACAGGTACTCAGCTCTGCCGTTAACGCACAGAAACAGCAATAATATATGCGTGAATGAATGGGCCTGTGTCCCAAGCAAAACTTCCATTTGCCAACAGAAGACATGGCCCAGAGGCCATTATTTTCTGGGCTGCTTCTAGAAGGCTGGTGCTATGGGCTCAAAGAGGACACATCTCCTGCAGTCCCACAAATTTCCTGAACCATGGGCAGAGGTATGCCTGGAGGAGAACTGAGATGGACCTTCTGGAACTCTCCAACACCAGAGCCACCAGCATAAACAATGCAAATTATCTCATTATTTTTTTTGAGAGAGAGAAAGAAACAGGAAGGGAGAGAGGGTGAGAAGCATCAACTCATAGTTGCTTTCACTAGTTGTATATTGATTGGTTTTCACGTGTGCCTTCACCAGGGCCTAACCAGTGTCCCCGTGCTCAAGCCAGCAACCTTGGGCTTTTCATGCCAGGGACCCTTGGGCTCAAGCTGGTGAGATTTGGGATCGTGAGGACAATTCCCTGATCAAGCAAAGCCCCCCCCCCACTTGAGCCAGTGAACTTGGGGCTTTGAACCAGCAACACGGCATTCCTGGTTGATGCTTTATCCACTGAGCCGCCACCACTCTGGCTAATTTTATATCGGTTAGATATTAAAATGATATTTGAGATATATGTAGTAAAATAAAATGTTATTAATACGAACTCTACCTGGTTTTTTCTTATCTTCCTAAATGTTGCTACAAGAACATTCCAATTTACCAATGTATTCACAGGTGTCTCGTGGGTGGAGGGCACTATATTCCCCTGTACAGCACTGCCAGGGGCATGAGGCCCCCATTTCTTACTACTTTAAAGACTCCACTGCTGCCATTTCCAAAGCAAGAAGGAAGAGCTAGGCTACATTTCAGCCCCACGCTTCCGTCACCTGCTCGGCCCTTGTCTGACAACAAAATATGTGGCAATACACAAGGGCTCCAACTGAACATCTCCCTAATAAGTCAGAACTAAAGCATCAGTGAACTGGGCTGTCCACACTCAACTCCTTCCTCAACTGGCAAAACAAACATTCGCCCACTGCCTGAAGAGAAGAGAGACCTCATATGGAAAGAAGGAGATACACACCTCGTATCCACTAAATGGAGGAGTAAGCTGTCTAAGGGCCACAGACAGGCCTCTTGGGCCCTAAAGGACAGTGGAGCGACCCCTCCCCTGGCCAGGGGGAACGAGAGGGACACTTACTGAGCTGGAAGGACAGACTCTGAGTGAGAGCCAAGCCCACCCAATCACATGCGACAATGGGGCATACTTTCTTCCCTTGCAAGAATGAATGCAGCATTGCAAACACAATAAAACAAAACAATAAAT
Organism: Saccopteryx leptura; assembly: GCF_036850995.1. Classification (NCBI taxonomy): domain Eukaryota; kingdom Metazoa; phylum Chordata; class Mammalia; order Chiroptera; family Emballonuridae; genus Saccopteryx; species Saccopteryx leptura. The sequence continues at coordinate 5,905,704 of NC_089516.1, read as the reverse complement.
CAACAAGTCCCCGAGGACACAGACCACAGTTTCAACCTGCTTCTGGCTCTGGGATCAGGAATTGATGGTCACACTGTTGCCAGAGTAAATGCTTCTGTCACATCTTCACCTTCCCATACAGTCTTAGAGGAAAGCTTCCACCACAAGCATAACCGAGGTATGTGTCCTCCAGCTGAAGGACTCCTACTTGGCGAACAGAAACTTTATAGAAGTGCCCCTGATTCTTTCTTCCAAATGGCAACTCGAACAATAGGCAAGGTACTCGTACTGCAAATTCACTAACTGGAAACCTGCCATAATCAGTTTGCACACGTGTGCATGCAAACCCCAAAATGCGGTCCTCGCTCATTTCTGTCGTGCATGTTTTCTCACGCAGAAACCCATTCTGGCTTGTTACAGACTATTTTACTATATTTGAGGGAAAACAGTGTGCAATGTTTGGGTGAGTTGGGAATGTACTTACCGTATTTTTTGCTCCATAAGATGCACTTTTTTTTTACCCCAAAAGTGGAGGGGAAAATGCCCATGCGTCTTACGGAGTGAAAAATATAGTATTTTGTTAAATATTTTAACACACCATTTGGTTTAGATTTTTTTTCTTATTTTTCTCCTTAAAACCCTAGGTGTGTCTTATGGTCAGGTGCATCTTATGGAGCAAAAAATACTGTAATTTTTCTCTATAAAATATTTATAAACACCTTGTACCTAAACTCACTATCTAACATGTTTTTTGGAATAAGACAGTTTGGAAGCATGCAATGTACAGGACTGGTGAGAAGACATAAGCATGAATGTCATCAGAAATGAGGTGATCACTTATTTTCTTAGAAATGTACAGCTGCACGAAGAACAGTGGGTTATCCATGTGGGCTGGGACATTTAATCTTCTTCATTATAAGCTGAAAAATAGGTAATTTCTTAAACCGTAAATATGTTCACACAGAAACTCCAGTCACAGTACCTGTGCCAGGTAACAGCCTTCAAGTGAATAAAGCACCTACGGAAAGGTTAGAGCAGCAATTTTCAATGTTTTTCATCTCATGGCAAATATAAACAAATCACGAAAATTCTGCCTTACACCAAGAAAAATATAGCAGCAATTGTGATTCACTCACATCAGACGGCTATTGTGTAGGCAGTTGCCATTTCCCTGTTTAACAATCCAAGGGGAAAAAAGGCCAGTGTCCTGACTAAATAGTCAGGTAATGCATGTTTTAAGTTCTCGCGGCACCCCAGGTGAAAATCACTGGGTTAGACAGTAAATGAAGTCATGAGAAGTCACCAAGTGTCAGAAGCTCCTAGATGCTTCTATTTCTTCTTACTATCTGTTGGACTTGGTGAGCAATTCTGAGTAACCCTCAGGATACCTTACACTAAGCAGAGTAGCATCCCAGTCAGGAGACGGGTTTCTCTCTGATGGAGGTAGAAAGACAGAGAACTACTTCGATGTGAAATTCTGAAGTGTGCTTTCACTGCAAAATGTCAACTCTCCAGGTTTTGCAGCATCACTGTCATTTGTGTAGGTTACAAGGCTGTAATTGACAAACAAGATATATTTGCGGTTGTGTGGGGGGCGGGGGCAGAGGCTGACCTGATACCTCCTTGGTGTTTTATGGGGTCTCTGCTCATGCCAAAAATAAGGATGACAGAACCCTGAGGGGCTGGGCAAGAGCTGTTGTTCTCAAAGCTGGCTTGAGCCTTGGATTCACCTGGGGACCTTTAAAAATACCACAGTGTGGGCCCCGTCCTGAGAGATTCCAGCGTCTGGGGCGCAGCCTCGGGACTAAAGTTATTTTAAAGCTTGCCAGTTGATTCCAATGTGCAACACTGCAGGGACACTATTCAAGGAAGAAGAGTCAATAAATCATGACTATCATGACAACTTTTTGATGCCTGGCTAGACTTCCTAATAAGACACAGTCTGGCCAAAGGGAAAGAGCTGGGAACTCAGTCACTGCAGTCAGATATCGAGGGACTTGAGTTTTGCACAAAACTAGAACACTGGGAGTGGTCCAGGCTCATTCAGATGAAAAGAATCCTCTAACTCAGAATTAATCATCCTTGGCGCTATTAGATTTTGTTATTTTAGGCTGGGCCATTCTTTGTGGTGGGAAGACGTCCTGTGCACTGTAGGATCTTTAGCAGCATCTTTGGTCTCTACCCACTAGATATAAGTAGGATCACCCTGCCCCTCAGTCATGATATCCAAAACGTTTCTGGGGACAAAACTATCCCCCGATAGAACCACTGACCTTGATGGAATCTGTATCTAGCATGGGCACCTTAGTTTCAGCCATCAGAAGCTGCCACTAAAGAGGGCAAGAGTCAGAGAAAAGAGAAGCCCTAACCAAGGCTGTCCAAAGATCTATACAGAGTGTCTGAACAATTTGGGTCCTTTTGGGGGATTTGGTCCAAAAAGTTTACAGGAGGCTGAAAGACCTGCAATAGCAGGTGGACTAAAGGAAGTCTGGCCTAGAATGGCCTGAAATAGTATAAATTACACAAAGGAACTGAAGGGTAAAACAAAAGGTTATTGAGATGTTTCTCCAAATGTATGTCCACATCCCACTTTCCATATAATTGTAACTATGCCAGGGCCCTCCAAGAATTCTCATAGATGGCAAAAAAGTGACCCACTTGGACGAGGTCTGAGGCACTTCTGTTAGATTTTGAAACCAAAACAGATAAATCTCTCTAATATAAGTCACACACCAATTTGGTGCCCTGCGTTTGGTATACAAATAAATGGCTGTAATTTCTCCTATTGCCAGCTTTTAAAAAGTTATTCCTAATGTCAGGAAATTCCTAAGATCCAAAAGAAAATCAAGGATCCAATTGGGTTTTATAATTTGAAGTCCTCCCTATGGAAATATAGAAATCTCTGATTGCTGTATTTGTGTTGTCTCTTCTGTCTTAAAAGAGAAATCTGGCTGATCACAATCTTTGAATTTATAGGAGCTTGTACTTTTACATGAAATTATACTCCAATGAAACATTACCCTTTGGGAAGGTGCCCATTTGATAATAACTCACAAACAGCAGCAGGTCTAGTCAGACCTGAAAAAAAGACGACAGGATCCAGAAAAATAAAACACCGCTTTGATCAATATTTCAAACACCTATTGTATGACTAGTTCAGTAAATACACAAATGAACCTGTCACAGCCAGCTCCATTATTGGACACCCCTGCTGTTCTCATCACATTGCTCACCTTGATCCTAAAAGAAATTAAAATCTGAAAACAGAAAAACAAAGAACCTGCCTTTCACTGTGTACCTGTGCACACTGAGCAAACGCAGTGTGACGACCTGAACGAATGGCAGCGTGGACAGGGGTAGAAGAGCACATGCATTATACAACTTACAATCATGTGACGTCGGAATTGAGGCCACAATGCAAGGCTGAGGCCACAAAAATAAGTATCTCATACAAAATGACAGACATCGACTCATATCTGCACACGCTCATCTAGAACACTTTGTTAGACTGCATTGACCAGCCTCCGTTCCAGGCATTGGGGACATCTGTTTGCCTTCAGGCCAGCTGTGTAGGCAGTGCCACATATTGGTCCTGTCCTGAAGCCTGCCAGATCTACCAGGTTCACTGTCTCGTCCCCCGCCAGTGGGTATTAATGACACCCTAGAGACCGGTCAGGACCCTACGCCAGAGCTAGCCCAAAGTTTTTCTTTAAAGGACAGGTAGGAAATGTTTAGACTTTCAGGACATATAGTCTCTGCCACAACCACTCAACCCTACCCTAGTGCAACAAAAGCAGCCATATGCAGTAAGTAAACAGTAAGCACGCTGGGCCCCAGTAAAGCTGGAGGGCAGACACAGAAATCTGAATTGCATATACTTTCCATGTGTCAGTGTTCTTCTTTTCGTTGTTATTAAACCATTTAAACATCGAGGAGATATAAAAACTATACTGAGCCCACAGACCGTACTAGCCCCTCTAGAATGAAAGATGCTGAACCCCTGCATGATGTGTGGAGAAGAAATCCCCCCACCCCCACATTGGACAAGGACATAAGGAAGAGGTCAGTTTTACTGTGTTAAGTTTCTCAGATTCTCACAGTAGCGGGAATACTAGTACATAAGCAATTGCAGAATCATGACCATCATGAAAAGATTATACACACTGTTTCAGAAGTGAATCAGGGGTTCAGCATCCAAATTTCTCTGTGCTAAAAGACTTGTGTACAATTGTAAAACAAACAGAGGTTTTGTTTTTCCTTTTCCTTCCCCTGCCTCCTCCCCTCGCTCATTTTAACATTTGTCAAGGATCATTGGATGGGCTATCTTAAGTGTTTTGGAGACAACTCCTGTCAGTCACCAATTTATAAATGATGGGTACCTGAGAACAAGAGTGGTACTTGCCTTAAAGAAAGAAGGTACAATCTCATTCTAAACAATGGCCTCCGACTAAATGAAAAGAACTGATAGCAAGTAATAATTGATATACAATGAGATATACAAATAATTAATTTTCTTATATTCAGGTAGAACCACAAGAATCCATTTAATGAAATACAGAAATTATTGTTCTAAAAGCATTATTATTCCACCATCTAAAAACTACTCCAGGTACTGGAATTAAGCCTCTAACATTCTTGATTTTACAGATTTTGAATTGCATTTAAGGACAGTAAAAGTATATAGAAAAGATTAGGTAATAAAAATATAGCCAGTTTAAAGATGATCAGATTATGTTATCTGAGAATATCCACATAATTTCTTTTCAAAAGGAATTCTTTTTTAAAACATCTTAATGACTTTTATTAAACTTTTAAATATGTAAACATTTTACATTTGAGATGTAAACATATATGAAATTAACTTTAGGGTAATCAAGTATGACTATATCATAATGAAATAATCACTATACTTATTAATTATCTATTGTGACATGTAATAGTGACACCTAACCATTTTAAGAAAAAAATTATTAATAGCTTATAACAGATTACACATCACTTTAAGGCTGAATCTTGTACTTACAAGGATGGCAAGATTTTTTTTGAAAGGGACAGATGATAAATATTTTTGGTAGTAACTATTCTCCTTTGTGGTTTGAGTGTTTAAGCTGCAACAGGCAATGTGTAAATGAGTGACTGTGGCTATAATCCTAGAAAACTTTATTTAAAATACAACCACCTGTCCTGGTTGTAGTTTGTCACCTCCTATTGTACTATTTTCCAGGGATAACCTAAAAGAGTATATTAAAAAACAAGTTCCTTCACCTCTTAAATGATTGATATTTAGGAATAAAATTCTAAGGACTACAATTATTAAAAATACCATAAATGTAATAATATATATAACTATTAAAATTTATATTTCTAATAATTAGGAATATAATGATAAACCTTACTTTCCTTACCAGTTTCTGGACATGTTCTGTCAAGCCTTTATCCCTCTCCAAAAATGGACTTTCAAATTCAAAAACATTGAGGATGCTTTTTTCTTATTGATTTTATTTCTTTTTTTTTTTTTTTTTCAGTGATAGGAGGGGAGACAGGGAGACAGACTCTCGCATGCGCCTGACTGGGACCCACTGGGTAACCCCCATCTAGGGTGATGCTCTGCCCATCTGGGTCATTGCTCTGTTGCTAAGCAATTGAGCCATCCTTAGCACCTGAGGTGGAGGCTATGGAGCCATCCTCAGCACCTAGGGCCAATCTGTTCCAATTGAGCCATGGCTGCAAAAGGGGGAGAGGGGAAGAGGGAGAAAGAGGGGGAGGGAAAAGGGGGAAATGAGAGGGGGAAGCAAATAGGTGCTTCTCCTGTGTGCTCTGACCAGGAATCGAATCTGGGACATCCACACTCCGGGCTGTTGCTCTACCATGGAGAAAACCAGCCAGGGCCAATTTTTATTTATTGATTTTAATTTTAAGGTTAAATGAAGTCTCAATTCAACTATTAATGTACAGGAAATATAAAGAACAAAGAAACATTTTAAAACATATGATGGAACTGAAATCAGAAAAATATCCAGGCTGAGTAGAAAATATACAGAATAAATGACTTAGGTTCTTAAAAAAATTAGGAGAGAAAGAGAGAGAGAGGAAGAACCTATAAGATTAAAAGAAACAAGAGACACAATCACCAGCAATGTATAGAGCTAATTTGGACTTTAATTAACACAAATTACAAAAATAGCTTTCACACAATTATAATTTGAAGAGTAAAGCACAGTTGATATTAAATAATTATTCTTACTATTTAGGTACAATAAAGAAAACACATGGATTGTTGAGAATGAAAGAGATCAGAGTAAAGAAAAACCCTTGTAGCAAACATCAATGAGAAAGTGTGTGGTCAAAAACAAAAGTCATATAATAAAAGTAAATAAAATATGTTGATACCAACAATAAAACAGAATTTAATTGGCAAATAGATCTTCCTTCCCATGAATATGGAAGATATCTGTTTGAACGCTAAGAGCACTAATAAAACAAACCAATGCTCATTGCCAACATGAAATCTGGCATGAAATGACACTTTCCTGGCAGACATTTCATTCACGATCAGGATAAATTGAGCATGTCTGAACATGCTAAATCATCTATTTTCTGATACAGCTACAAACAAATACAAGAAAGGAGCATTTGCTCAAAAACTTATACATTGGAAAAATGTTGCAAAAATGTATTTCTTATATTTAAAGACAAACATTAAAAATCATTTTATTCTAATAAACAATCTGTTATCACGAGAAAATTATGCATAAGGAATGTCCTCTATATAATAATTTTAAGAAATAAATTTAAACCCTTGTTCTTGTTTTTTGTAGAACAGCTATTTTCAACTACTGTACAACCACAAGAATTTTTAAATTATGCAATGCCTGGCTATTTAGTCAAGGGCACTGACCTCTACTCCTTTAGATTGTCAAATAAAAAAAATGACAACTGCTAACACAATAATAAGCAGCCAGTGTGAATGCCCAGTCTTGAATCATTAATATATAGATCATATAATGGAATTGCATGTCATTGGTCATGTTGCATAATAAGGTTGCATCTGATTGGTTAATTCTTCGTCATAAATCCTTATTATAAGTATAGGCACCTGATTTTTTTTTCCTATTGATTTGAGAGAGAGGAAGCAGGCGAGGGAGAGAGAGAAAAGCATCAACTCCTTGCTCCACTTAGTTGTGTACCCATTTATTGCCTCCAATCAGCAACCTTGGGGTCAAGCAGGTACCCTTGGGATCAAGCTAGCGGCTTCAGCACTCCTTCTCAATGTTCAATCCACTGTGCAACCAGCCAGGGTGGCACCTGATATTTAAAAAAGTTACTTTGGAGCAAAAAGGGTAGATAATTACTATTATAATTTTTTTGGTAAATCAATAAAAATTTTACCTCTTTTTTTTATCAGATCAGCAAAATATATATTTTTGCTGTGCTGCAGATCGTCAGTAATTACTTTATACATGCCCTAAGATGAAAATGGTTGAAAATCACAGATGTAGATAGTTCCAGGGTTCTCAGCCTTGGCATTACTGACAGCTGTATTGAGAATTGTAAGGTTCTTGGCCATTATTCTCTAGTAGCACCCTAGCCAGTTGTGACAACCCAAAAATGTCTCCAGAGATGTCCTAGTGTACCCTGTGGGCAAAATAACCCCAGTTAAGAATGACTAGTGTAGATTTATTCATTTCCTAATATCCAAGAGAAATAAATATCCTTTACAACTGAAATGTACTAGGCTCTAAAGGCTTCCAGAAACCAATGGTATATCCAATATCATGAATATAGTAAGATATCAGCCTTCAGGTCTCTAATTTACACCTAAGCGTGTTGTCAAGCATTCTTTCTGATCAAATTTATGGCACATATTTAATTTGAGGATTATTTCAGACTCCAGCAGTAACAGTCACTGGAAACCAAAATTCCCTCAAATATGTGTATTTCTCTTCAGCAAATATTCCAGTCATTTACAGAGAAACACATAAAAGCAATATAAGAGGTCAAGATGGTTTTCAACAAAAACAAAATTATAAACTCCCCAAGAAGGTGACTGAAAATGCTATTTGCGTAGCATTTCTGATTTAAGTTTAAAGCACCAATTTCTACCTTTCTAATGAAAAAAAAAATAGTTCATTGTAAAAATGTTTATTAGCATAGAAAATTTCATAGAAAAATATAGAAAATATATTTGTGAGTTTTGTTTTGGCTAATTTCCAAATGTAAAAATTCCTTTTCAATTATCATTCCATCTTTCATGTCTACATCTCTGATTTAAGAAAAAACATGTTTTACTCTTAAGTTTATTATAAAATGTTTATATCATGATTACAAAGGTATATACACATGTGGGTTATGCATCTATGGCTGTGTTTTATCATTCTTTGTGCTAACAAAATGTTAAAAATGTCAACTGAATATATTCAGGATTTGATAACTAGGTGCTCATCTCATACTCAGTGCTTTTCTGATGCCATAATTTTTCTTGTTCATTTGTTTTTGATAAAAAGCCATGTTCTATGATTCTACTCTGAATTCCAAATACGTGTTAAGAAATGGCTCTATGTAGAATACAATACTGGATAAAAAGTGCAGTACTGAATGCTAGATATAAAATGCTATACAAAATCTAAGCACGACCCTTTAAATCTTCTAAAGCAGCTAAATACTCCTTCTTACAGTGTTAGTTATATATGCCATAAAACCTAATTTTTTTCAATTTTCTGATTTTGAGAAACCATGAATTTTGATAGCTTAAAAATTGTTTTTAGTTATCTGATGGTCAAGCAAAAATCAAGTTTTGGTGCAAGAAGAAATAAAATTACCCCAAATCTTCTCTGGACCCTTTAATGGTATAATCATACACAAAATTGGGAAGACATCTCTTCCCACAGGAAAGGCATGGAGAAAGATAATACTATTACAGACTATTCACTTTAGGATTGCAAAAAGAAAGAATATTTCATTCTCTCCTTTTTTTTTTTTTAAGCGAGAGAGAGAGAGAGACAAAGAGAGACAGGGATTGACAGACAGACAGGAAGAGGTGAGAAACAGAAAGCATCAATAGTTGTTCATTGGTTGCTTCCTCATATGTGCCTTGACCGGGGTGGTGGGGTGCTTAAGCCGAGCCAGTGACCCCTTGCTCAAGCCAGCAACCTTTGGGCTCAAGCCAGTGACCATGGGGTCATGTCTATGATCTCATGTTCAAGCCAGCAACCTCGGGTTTTCAAACCTGGGTCCTCAGTGTCCCAGGCCAACGCTCTGTCTACTGCACCACCACTTGTTCAGGCTCATCCTCTCTCTTCTTATTGCTCTACCCCTTTGTCCTTGACCTGGGCACATATAAGTTCATACTCAAAGCCATTGTCATCTCTGTATTCCCTAGAAGGAGTGTGTGGCACTCTGCACACCAGAGCTCACTAAATCCCACCCTCTGATCCACACACTCTCCCCAGCTCCCAGTGAAAGCCAGAGCAGGATTTGTAGAGGAGATAGCAACATGAGGATGTTAAATGAATCCATAAAAAAACCGACACTGTGTGTTAATAAGCCTTGTATTTAACAGAGTTAGGACACACAATGAACACTGAATGGATGGATGAATGAATGAATGAATGAATGAATGAATCATAAACAAAGATTAAAATTAGATACCATTAGGGCAAGTCATTCTATTGATGACAGTTCAAGAAAAGAGATGAATTCTCAGGAGTTTCAGGAAAACAAAATTTAGGGGCTCTTTTACTCTGGTTTCTATCTCCTCCCCAGCAGGGTTCAATCCCTTAACAATCCATTAGCATGTTTTCTTGTTTTCCAACTTTGCAATTTTTTTATTGCTACCCCTTTGCTTTGTCTAGTTTTCTAACTCCCAATCCCACTGCTCCTAAATTATATATATACAGATACGATTGCATTTTAAATGAAAGGGAATTTATTTTAAGTTTGTTTTGGATATCCCCCCACTCCCAGTTGGCTGCCAATGTTGCAGGCATCTACAAACCAGAGCTGCCGGAAAGTGCAGCATCAGAAAGCCATGATGTGGCTCATTATGATGAACTCTCCGTGGTCTTTAAGCACCTCTCTGCTCAGGCCTGAGCAAATGCTTAGCGACCTTGTCTTTGACACTGGGTCACTTTTTGCCTTCGGGATTAACTTTGGCTCACTTTTTAATTAATCTGTACTTTGGACGTTCAATGAAAGTTTTATATTGTAAAATGCCAACACAGCAATCTATACTTAGCCTGAGCTCACACACAGACACACACATACTCACTCATACCCTCACACTCAGCCCTAATGTTAAAAGGAAGCCCTAGCCCTCTGCCCACGTTGGCTGGCCATGCAGTCTACCAGAGCATTCGTTCTTGCTCATGCTAATTCACTCGCTGGACCTCACATGGCCACAAAGCAAATCATGCACAGCAGCCAGCTAAGAAATACATTAGCCAAGGATTTCATTTCCCAGTGGATTGTGCAGGAAGAAAAGACAGAATGTATCGGCTCGGCTAAAGCAATTTAATTCACCAAATATTTAAACAGTGGCTATGTGAAGAGACTTTAAGCCATGTGACAATATAAAGGGAATAAAGCACATGTCCTACCTTCAGGAAGTGCCCCTGCTTTGTTTATGTGGCCCACAGTTGTTTGCTTCTATTCAAAATTTACCCCATTTCCTGGCCTAGCCATGGACTGCCTTCTATAGAAGTTTCCATGAGACCACACTGCCCTTAGCTGCAAGCCGTCACCTACACACACTTGACCTGGACCTCCCATTCAGCAAATGCACTGTTTATGCATGACCCACTGCACTGACCTTTGTCCCTCTGAGTCCTGAACCACAGTAGAGTTAATGAATGGTTTCTGAAAGAATGGCGCATGGTCGGAGCTAAGGTTATAAAAATGAAGACTTTATGAAAAAGCTCTTGGAAGTTCATGATTCGAACTTAGCTCCCCAAGTATGTAGGGTTGCCAGTAAGATACAGGACACTAAGTTTAGCTTGCCTTGCAGATAAGCAATGAATTTTATTTAGTATAACTATATCCCAAACACTAAATAGGAAATATTCCTACTAAAAAGAAAGGTAAATCATTGCTGACCTGAAATTCAAATTTAACTGGGTATCTTTATTTATTAAATCTGGCAATCCTATAAACATACAATTTTGAGGTTACTTTGGGTTTAAATATCTCACTTTTAAGTTAAAAATCATCCCTAGGAGGGCCATATCCTCATGTCAATTATTGTAAAGAGTCATCTCTCAGCATTAATCGCAACTGAAAATTCAATTTGTGAACACAGAATAAGATTGTGCAGTGGGAGGATTTAGACTCTGAAGCATTTATATCTTTAGTACTAGGTAAGGCTACATAAAATTTAGGATTATATAACACATACAAAACTGAAAATGGGCAACCAGAGGTTAAGAGAAGAAATAGGAGAGACTGGGAAACTCAGGAAATTTGATGGTTGCTGCGGTCCCGCTGGGTATTACTTCCAGATCTACTTTGACTCCCAGTGGTGTGAATTCCTGCATTGCTTCTTCCTGAAGGAAACCTGTATTTAATGTTGCACAGTATTTGAATGGCCTAGGCACCTGCTTATATATCCTACTGTACCGCTAGCTCTTTAAAGACAAGAAACCTCATTGATTTCTGTGTCCCAGCGTCCAGCTAGGTAAGCATAGATATTTGCTCCCTCTTGTGGTTCCCTGCATTGGTGTGTCCGGATTTAACTGACAGGCTGCACACTCAGCATAACCTAGTTCAAAGATCATTCCCCCACTCTGTTCCATTCCTCCTGCCGTCCCACCTAACACTGGTATTTGCCAATCTAACTTCCAGTATATTCCATTGAGTATCAAATAAAGCATCAGGGAGGAGAGAGAGGCAGAAAGAAACAAAACTTGGCAAATGTTCTACTCCTATGTGACCTTTTCCAGTGTGTTCTCCTCCCCTCAGTTTTGTCTACATTTAAGCCAGATTCTAATGGGAAGCCATATATCCATATTTGTTTGGGGCAATTCTGGTGTATGACTGTTATCCCAGAATAATTCACATTCAGAAATGAGGTTCCTCCTACTGATAGGGCACTCAAGAACTCATTTTAAATAAAGAGGTGATATGAAAATTCTCAAAAAGTACAAAAATGTTTGTCTTCAGAATGATCATGATAAAGACATTGACCCCAGCTAATCAATGCTCCCTAATATTCTCAAGAACTAGAAACTAGAAGAACATTCTCACATGGTAGGAAGTACTGGGTGTTTTAATCTCATCTGTTCCCAATCATGGTGAAAAAAACCCAGCTGAATATTAGTAACCCCCTAGCTAGGCTCCAGGAGATTTCAAAAATACACAGATTCATAGTACTCTGCCCTCCTGCAGAGATTTTTATATAGCAAATCTGAGTAGGACCAAGAAATCTATAGTTTTTTAAAGTTTGCCCAAAAGAGTGTTCTGTGCAAATATCTGGCAATTACTGATCTGATGTAATCACCTCACCTCTGGTGGTAAGAACTTGGATATTTAGAAGTTGAACCCCATGGAGCCTTGGCAGCTGGTCACCAATGCTTCATTGAAGCACAGGAGAAAAGGAACTGCTAAGCTCGGAAGCAACTATTGGGGGAATAGCCAAGCCATGTCCTAACTACTTTATAAGCACTGCAGCATTTAATCCTTTACAATGAAGAGGCTGATGCTAAAATTATCAATTTGCCCACAGATATACATCCAATGGAGGCACTCAGATCTAACTGAAGCTGACTTCAGAGCCTGAACATACTCACTATCCTCTCTATGTACAAAATATTTATTTGGATGAAAAAAAAGTCTTAATGGTGGTTTATAATTAGGCCTAGAAAAAAAAAAAACATAGAGGTTGAGAAATCCTGTAAAATCAGTAGTTCCAGGCAGACTAGAAGTGGCTATAAACTATAATTAAATAACAGATAGAAATGGGAAAGAAAAACTCCTTGGTTCGAGTCGAGTCTTAAGCTCATCCATTCACCAAGCCAGACTTTCCCTGGGGCAAGCTGGCCCCTTTGAAGCTATAACCTCCTACCAACCAATCTCACAATCCTTGTGAGCCTTCCAAATCATGACTTTGAAGCCCTCCATATCTCGATTTTAAAAGGATCAAGTTGCTGGGAAAAGTACAATGGGTGGGTGGGGGGAGAGCTACATCTGACTTCCAAGACCTGTTTATGTGGCTCAAAGGCAAGATGGAGATCCTGTGACATGACAGTGCCATGCCTCCTGCTTCCATGCCCAAAGGCAGAAAGAATAATTTGGGTCTCAGCTTGCCAGTGTTCACCCCTTATACACTTTCTGGACAGGAAGGCTGGCACACTTATATATTTTTGGAGACTTGAATATCAGGAGGGTAACAACAGTGCTAAAAGTTTACTCACAGCCAACCCAGTTGGAAAGGATCACTTCCCCATGGGCCACTTCTCAAGTGGTAACTATGTGACTATGAGAGAAAAACAGCTGGTCAGATGCATCTGCAGATATAATTTAATCTTACTAGATTGCAGAGTATGGGACAGAGCCAACGGGCCAGGGATAGCATTTGGGTGAACAGGCAGCAGGAGAAAGGAGATGTGGAAGAGATTATGGAATAACAGTAATTATAAAGGGAGAAAAAGGACTGTGATCATACATTTTCAGTGAAAGGCAAAGGATACACTTAAGGGGAATCAAGAGAATTGAATGCAGCATAAAACTGACAAATGAAGGGTGTTATTGAACTTTGCAAAAACAGTTTCTCGTTGACTTTCAAGAGAGGTGCTACAGTAAAATATCAGGACTTAGGGCAAACGCTGACAATTAAGGAAGGATTAAAGGGTAAATAAATGAAAGCAGCTGGTATACAACATGTCCCGGGATTTGTTGGTAGCCCAAGAGGAGAACAGAGTAAAACCAAGACCTTTTTCAGATAGCTGAGATCAATGTAGGATTGGTGCTTAGAGGAAAAACCAGTGCAGAGGGAGAGCGCAAAGGAAAGGCTGAGGAACACGGCAATAGAAAGGAAAATAGAACTATTCAATTAAGAATGAGGATAAAAGCAATGTGTATGAGTTGGATTGGGGATGGCAGAAGCCCAACATGGAGCTCAGGCAAGGGGTGGAATGGGAAGAATTTTAAATGTGCAGAAGGGAAGGAATGAAGGACAAGAAATGAACACATCAACATCACATGTTATACACCAGAAACTAGACTAGGTCTTTTATAGTTGACATTTCATTTAATTCACCTAACATCCTATGACATCAGTATATTGCTCTTTGCAAAAGAGAAAACTAAGGCTCATTGATATTAAGTCTATTTCTACAGACCTATGATTAAAACACAGACCTCACTGATATCCCTGACTTAAATACTTGAATACAAGATAAAACAGAAAAAGGAAAGGGTTGTTACTGGGGTCGGGCAGTGGGGGAAGGTGTTGTCCACATCAAAATTTGAGCCACTATGAAATCTATCCCAATATGCAATTTGATTATAATTCCTGCCAGAATACCTCCTACCAATTCCACTAACTTCGAGTTATCACTCTACTTGTGTTGTAAGAGATAGCTACAAAAGAAGCGACTGTCATGTATAAAATTTGATAAGTGTTATACAAACAAGAGATAAAAAACTAATCTGTGCTTCACTTAATATCATGAAAAACTCCCAAACAGTCTTTTAATTGACTCAACCTTCTAAAGATAAAAACCAGGGCTGGTCTCCCAGCCAAGTACTAACTAGGCCCGACCCTGCTCAGCTTCTGAGATCAGATGAGATCGGGCGCGTTCAGGGTGGTATGGCCATAGACCAGGGCTGTTCTCCAATTCTGAACTGCAGCCTTATTTTTTACCTGGCAACAAAGGCACAATAGTAAAAATCCCACATGGATCCAAGAAGACATTCTAATCCAATGGTCACCAACCTTATGTCCTATGTCAAGGAATTCAGCCACTTCTGTGTGTGAGCAAGTTTTAATATAAGGTGACCAATTGTCTTCCTTTAGGGAGGACAGTCCTTCTTTTGTAAGGTCTGTCCTCCCTTGAAAAGTATCCTCCTACATGTCCTCCTTTTTGATATTGGAAGGCTAGTCTGTAAATGTCCATATTCAATCAATGCAGAGTCAATCCATTGCATGTGATATGATGTATTTGCATTTGACATGATGATTCGTCAAGGATCAGTATAGTGTGGCGAGACATGACTATGAGAGGCACGCGCTCCGCACAGGAGACCTTGAGAGAGCGCGCGATATACTTAGTGCGCAAATGGCTTCGTGTACTTCTTACTGAAACATAAGATGGCACATATGACACTGCAGACTCATGATTATTTCTTTCTCAGCGAATATTCAGTCATAGACAGGGAAGCGCAATTTACGTTTTATTAATTATCTATTTAATAATTTCCAAATACGTATAATTTTATTTACAAGTATTTTCCAGAAATTTGAGTTTTAAAGTGGAAATCTAACCTCAAACCATATCTATTAATAATGCATTTTGATTAAATAGTTGCATAAAACAGACTTTTTTTAATTAGAAAATGATAAACACACCTGAATATCACTCCAAATTAGTGATTTTGTTTGATATTTAGTTTTACTAAATGAGTGCTTTTTTCTTACAATTATTATTAAAAAGTCATGTAAGCATAATTTAATATAAAATATTACACATGTTTTTATTGTGCATTTATATTATAGTGTATTATTGTTGCAATGAATAAAATGTTTCTTTTATTTATGATATTGCTTTCTTCAATTTATTTTTGTCCTCCTTTTCATGGTAAAAAAGTTGGTCACTTTATTTAATATCCCATAAATCCGTTGAAAATTGGGAATCTATCCTCAAGAAAGCTAGCTGCCCAAGCTCTATGAAATGCCAAACACGTCTGCCTTTCTCCAGAATCATATCAACTCTATGTGATAACTATGACATATAAAAGGCTTGGATGAAATACTAACGTCAATATCAGAAATTCTAGATAATATCTAGCACATTACACTTCTTGGAAGTGATGAATGCAATGCAGTACCAAGCATAATTGGAAGATTGAGTTTCTAACTGACCTTAATTAAATACAAGCAACAAGGGAAACAATGGTATCATTGAAGAGCTCTCAAAGAATATACAAGTTTCCTTTCTTATTTATTACTGTATCATTGTGACATCACTGATATCATAACATTACCATAAGGCATTTTCCTCAATGTACACTCCCAAACATTAGTTCCATCAGGTTTTCATTATTGTTATTCAAAAATAGGATCAGGGGAATTCAGCAAAGGTAATTTTAAATGAAGTTCAAGAGCATCATAAAGAGCAGGACAACTTCGAGCCTGTAATATGTTATAGTGAACTATAATCCCCAAAGGGATGGTATGATATTCAGTAGTTTCAAACTATATTTGGCCAAAGGTTTCTCTTTTTTTAGATATCTGAAGGGATATCCAGGGGTTCCCCAAAACTACATTGGGAGTGTTGGAATGGAGACTTGATAATTGCACATCACTGAGACAATCAAGCTCAGAAACAGAAAATAAGTGAACATTGGAAAAGCAATTTGATTGTCCCTCACTACTTCGTCATTGTTTATTTTTGCTTACCCAATTTCCATTTCTATACACAAATACCCACACACTATAGAAACTTTAAATCAGAAGTAGCAGAAGCTGTCTTCAAATATAACCAATGTTCTGTTGGATCTCACTCTCCTTGACTCTTCGGGAGTCCTCAGTTCCTTGTAGAGCTGTCTCCAATTCCCTGTAGGAGGCCTGAACAAGGGCCTAAATGCTCTTGAGTAATCTGTTAGCCTCTATGACATATCTCCCAGCTATCCTCTTCATGCCTATGCATCTGCATGAAAGTTCCTCCTCGGCACCTCCAGGAGGGGCCAGGAGTACCCACTTCCCATGGGGTGCCACTGATGAACCACCAGGAACCCCTGATGCCAACACCAGGTGCCACAAACTCTGGAATTACCACACCAGTTCCATCAAATACATGCACACTGTCTTTAAAATGCCATGTGTCTTCAGACTCTTCAATATCCCACTGCTACTCTCTTTCCTTTATTGTTTGTTATTTTTTATCGCACAGGATGCTAAGCACTGTTTCTTGCATCCTCCCCTATCTTTCAATAAAGAGATAGTTTTCAGATTTTACCTTCACAAGTCAACTCTCCACGGGTCTCTCCTATTTCCACACACCCGTCCAGCACAGATTCTGACTACCTTTCTTGGGACTAATTTTACACAAGCAAAGATGTTTATATAGGGTTAGACAAGTTATTTTCAAACTCTTTCATCTCATGGCGCATACGAAGTAATTAATAAAATTTTGCGGCACACCAAAAAATATATTTTTGGCCAAGATGACAAAAAAAATAGGTATAATTTTAAATAATTTACACCAGACAGCTATTACTGTATTGGCTATTGTCTCTCTCTCTCTTTTTTTAGTATATTTATATTTAGAATTAGCCAGCTGGACTCTGTTTATATGATCCCAATTTTGTTGGCAACATCAAACGCATCATATTCAGGAGCAAGGCAAACATATGCCTTCTTCTCTCCATTAGGCCTAATCATGGTGTTGACCTTGGCCACGTCAATGTCATAAAGCTTCTTCACAGCCTGTTTGAGCTGGTACTTGTTGACCTTGACATCCACAATGAACACAAAGTGGATTATTGTCTTCTATCTTCCTCATGGCCATCGCAGTAATCAGGGGTAACATAATAACATAGCGGTCCAGTTTGTCTGTCCTGGGGGCGCTCTTCTGAGGATATTCAGGCTGCCTTCAGAGCAGAACTGTCTTTGACCATCGGAAGATGGATGATGTGTGAATCTTCTTTTTCTTTGTTGCTGTGGACACCTTTCAGCATTGCTTTCTTTGCCTTCAAAGATTTTACTTTGGCCTCAGCTTTGGAAGGGGCAAGGGCTTCCTTCTTCATTTTTAGCACTATCTTTGTAAAAAAGGCTATTGTCATTTTTTTATTTGACAACCTAAGGGAAAAGAAGTCAGTATGCCTGCCTAAATAGTCAGGTATTGCATGTTTTAAAAATTCTTGCAGCACACCAGTTGAATATCTCTGGTACAGACCTTTAAGATAAAGTCCCCTCTCTCTTCCAAACAGAGGGCAGGCAGGCTTGCTTGCAGCCTGGAAAGAAACAGGTCATGTCATCCTTTTGGAGCAAAGGGTACAGCTGATTACTGTCCATTATAAAAGAATTGGGATCTCTACGTACAGAATCCCTTTCTGTAATTGACACCACTGCATATCCAGCATCCATTCAGTCCTCTTCTTCTTCACCTGTAGAAACTGGGGCTCAAGAAATTGACGAAAATGCTGATATTGTGAGTACTTCTCTGCTGTAATAAAGTCTTTTTTCTCTGACATAGTTATTGTGTCTTCTGTCAGCATCCATCAAATTGTGGTAGGTTAACTTGTTAACTTGAAATTAAGTAAAAAAGATCTCAGACCCTTCACAGATCTTGAGATTTGAATTCAGAATATGATCAAAATACAGATTATGAAAATAGACTAGAAAAACTTCCAAGTGATATTCAGTATTTCACTTTTAAGAACCCTCCTCAGGGTGACTGAGACTGTGACACTGAGTTTGCCTCGGGATGAATCTCCCCAGCAGCCTTGGGGATTTATATTTCCTAGGTGTAAATACAAACAAACAAACATAACAAGTGGCTGAAACTTCCTGAGTTCTTGTGCCAGGCACCAGTTTGTCCACTTAACGCCCACAACAACCCTATGGGGTAGATATCATCATTTGAATCCAGGCAGGCTGATGTCAAAGGCGATGCAATGGACCCAGTAGTCCACATGAAGTGAACCCCAGGACCGCACTTAGCCCAAGAAGATTTACTCTTCATTGTGATTATTCACCTACTTAATTTCACTATTCCTCATTATTTATGCCTATAGGAGAACTTGTTTGTAAAGTGCTACAAATTGCTAGAAAACTCCTAGAAGAGAGTGAGGGTCTTCCTTGTCCAAATTCCTTCAGGCCAGACTTCTCCAGAGAATTCCACCAGTTGAAATGTCCCTGGATGTGTATAAAAGAACTGGAAATGCCATCACAAAGCTCCACTTCAGGGGTGGGTTGTTGTTGATCCATTTTCAGTTAAGCTACAAAATTCTAGAAGGAGAGAAGCACTGCAAGACCTTCCATCTCTGCATGACATACATTAGGTTTTTGGAGCACTCAGAGTCCTTAGAGAAAGTTGCTATTGATTATCAGCATCACCCTCTTATGTAAAGTGCCATCAGATGGCCATCCATCTTTCCTCAGTTTTGGTTAAACAACTCGGACCAATTTATAATGAATGGTGAAAGAGTTCTGCCCTCTTCTTACTTGCCATAATCGCTCCTTCTATTTCCTCTTCCCCTGGGTACATTAGCTCTTACTTATACACACGAACTTGCTGCTAATAAAAAAGATTTATGTGCAAGTAGGATTTTATTCCTTCCATCAAATGTTTACTTAAAGAGGCTTTATTATACAAAGTACTATCCTTACTCAGCTCACAGGTAGATTTATCTTTTTAAACTCATTTCCTATCTTTCCATACTTCAACTCTTAGCCTGTTGTGAGGATTTTATACAGAGAAGGAATTTTGACAGAGCATATTGTTTGTTTCCTATATAGGCTTTTTAAGAAAGGAGAAGTGTTAGGCTATTACTGTTAGACGCTTAGAAACCAGCATGGCTGCTTTGGAGATGTAGATAGAGAAAGAATGATTTATTCAAAGACTATCTTTGGTATAACAGCATTTGTACAAACTGGAAATAAACATTTCCTAACTGTACAAATTTAGAAAACAAAGAGATGGTTTGTATTAAAATCTATATATGAAAAAGTTATGTCCTTTATCCAAGTAATATTATTCATAGATATTCATTCTAAGAAAATAATTCCAAGGAAGAACAAAACCTATCTGAACAGAAGAAAACACTGAAAGATTGAACTAAGCACAAAATCAGAGCCAAACTAAACAACTCGGGAAAAAGATCACAAGGAAACAAAGGAAGGAAACTGCATTGTTGTCTGGATAGGAGGAAGGGAAGATAAAATTCTCATCTTAAGTCTCTGTCATTGCAAAACTGCTTCAGCAGCAAAATTTATTATAAGTATTACTTTACCTGAAAGTTCTCCTCTTCTTTCCACTTTTCTAAATTCTATTCATTTAAAGCACCTAAGTCTCCCCTGACCTGTGCTGGCACAGTGGATAAAGCATCGACCTGGAACATTGAGCTCATCAATTCAAATCCCTGGGCTTGCCCGGTCAAGGCATCTACAGGAAGCAATCACTATGAGTTGATGCTTCCTGCTTCTCTCCTCTTCTCTCCTCTCCTCTCCTTTCCCCTTCTCTCGCTCTCTCCCCTCTCTATAAAAATCAATAAATTAAAAAAAAAATATATATATATATATAAATAAAACACCTAAGTTCCACTTTTACTGCATACCTTTTTGCTTTATTTTTTCCATTCCATATCAACTTTCTCACTAGTAGTTCTCCTCTAGGGGTAATTTAGTCCCCCAAGCAACACTTGGCAAAATCTGGAGACATTTCTGGTTGTCATGGTGATCACTGTGCAAGGTAAACAAACATCTAATCACTATATTGTACATCTGAAACTAGCATAATATTGTATATTAACTATAATTAAAAATTAATTAAAAATAAAAATTAACAAAATAAAAATACAGAAGTTTACCCTTCATCTCAGTGGTTTTCATCATGGGAGTCTGCTCCTCCTCATTATAGAATCATAAAGAAAAAGCTCTTGTCTGAGCACAGGAGAGTTGGATTCTAATTGTAGTTACTACAGTTCAATGTATGGCTGAAAGAAAGTCATCCAAATTATGATAACTTTGGTTTCCTCATCTGTAAAATTTGAAGACTTGGCCTAAGATCTATGGTTTTCAAACACTTTACTAAGAACTAATGATAAAGCAAAGCTTCTGTGTAGGGCAGTGCGCAGCAAACAGAGCAGTGCTGTTCAGGTTGGAAGGAGAGAGGGAGACACACTGAACCACGTCCAAGACCTCCAGCTCAGTGGGCCTCTGAGAGTTCCCAACAGCCCAGAAAGCCACAGGTCCTGAAACAAAGTCCAAAACTCTGGTCCCGCTCATTTCTCAGGTCCCTTACACAGTCCTTAAATCTTGACAGTCATGATTACCATCCTCAAAAGCCTTTGATTAAAGTCACCTCTACCACTTTGTTATTTTGGGAGCTTATTTCCTCTTCTTAATTTAGGGAAGAGGATGGGCTATGCTATGCTAAAAGTAGAAAAAACCAATTCAACAGAGATCTATGAAGGTTGATTATGGATTCTATAAAATACCATTACTAAATCCTCCGACAAGAGAGCTTTCTACACTTCCTAATTACAGTTCATGCCAATTGCATGCAGTGTATAGGTGAGGGCCACCGATTCCCATGGCCACAGGCCTGCACAGGGATGCCTCTCACCGATCCCAGATCTCGGCACTACCAACCATTCTGTTGTTACAGTCAAGAAGTTTAACAACTGTTACTATTTATGAAACTCATTGAAAACCTTTACAAAAATTTCTTCTAAGTACATTAATAAGATGTTATTAACCTTAATAGCTTTTCTTAAAAAGTTCATCTCATAGATTTCTAAGTTCAACTTTTTCCCTCATTAATTATTTTCAGATGTTTAAAAAAAATTAAGGATATTACTGTATACCTATAACTAAGATCCTTTTTTTTTAAAGAATTTACTTCTCAGGTTCGATTGGACAAGTATAAAAATGAACAGATATTTTGGTTCTCTTGACACCTTTATATTGACTAAATACATAATTCTGTGAAAAGTTAAGAATTTCCCTACTAAAATTAGCCATGGGATAGATTGATTCCCTGTATTACCTAACATCTAAATAAAAATAGAAATCTAAAAATTAGTTCAAGTCGCAACAAATGCTTTGGGTGGGCAAAGTTTTTCTGTAAAAGTACACACTAAATATTTCACTTGACAGATGACATGATCTCCCTCACAGCAACTCAATTGTGTCAAGGCAGTCAGAGCCAACAATGTAAATGAATGGCCATGACTGAGTTCCAGTACAACTTTATTTACAAAACAGGAGGAGGGCTGGATTTGGCCTGTGGGATATAGATTGCTATCCACTGACTTAGGTGGAAAATTTTATAAGGCATGGAATAAAAGACATAACCAAAATATTATTTGCTAAGATAAACTATAATGACTATGTAGTTGGCTAACTAAGTATATAAAGCTTATTACTCCAAGAACGAGTGGGGTGGAACATCAAAAATGTTATATCATGCTTTTATACTTTTCAAAGAAATGAGCTCATTTACATATCAAAGGGAAGTTTCTTTTATTATTACCCAGGATTATTGGCAGGCTTTGAAGACCAACCAGAGGTACTTCTGATATACTTCTCTTTGTTTTATCCTTCCCTTTCTTTTGGTAAATCTCAAAGTATTTCCCCAGAAACATTTTCCAAAGACAATGAAAAATTATACCTGGCAAAAAGGTCAGTCCAAAAATAAAAATGTCAGTGGCAAAACCAAGGGATGTCATGCACACATCAACCCCACCACCCACAATTTTTTCAAAATATGTCCATTGACCTTTTGTAGTTATGTGTGAAACACTGGTATACAGTCAACTTCACCACAGTCTCCTGATCCCCTCCTGTCATATATACATTTCACATTGTCCAATACTGCCACTTGTATCCCATCCTTTTTCTATTGAATTTCTGTAGGCACCGGAACAGGGTAATAAAGATTTCAAACCTCAGGCAGAGCAGAAGTCTTGCGCACATACAGGAAGGAAAAGCATACACACTTCTAGATTTTTAAGGTTTGGTTCTGACTCAGGTACAGAAGCAAAAACATAAAACACACATAAAAGATTTTAAAAAAGCAGAGCTAGAGGCTAGTAACAATCCTCAGTGATTAGATTAAGACTGATGATATTTGGGTTTGGGGACAAAGTTTTCATGTGTGGGGAGGTGGCTTTCCCCACAAAAAGGAGCTGGGTGTCCTAAAATTCAACTCAATAATGACACTATCAACTTGGAGACAGCATTAGGTCCCACAGGCTAAGGGCTCAGTCTCAGAAGAAGACTTCATTGCACTATCACCAGTTGATGGCATTTGTAAGACCTTGTTGTCACCTGTGTTTCTAAACAACTGGATATAAATCAGAGATTACCAGAGCTCCTGCTTTGGATTTGATTAATTGGCTAGAGCAGCTCACAGAACTCAGAGAAACACTTTACTTGCAAGATGATAGTTTATTATAAAAGGCTATAATTCAGGAACAGCGAAACAGAAGAGATGCATAGGGCAAGTTATGTGGGATGGGGCACGGAACTTCCATGCCCTCTCCAGGTGCACTGCTGTCACTGCACCTTCACCTGTTCACCAACCTGGAAGCTCTAAATAAAAACTCCATCCTTCCAAGTTTTTATGGAAGCTTCATTATACAAGCATACTGATTAAATAACTCACCATTGGTGACTGATTCAACCTCCAGCTCCCACTCCCCTCCAGGGAGAAATGGTGGGACACAAAGTTCCAAATTTTTACTTAAGGCTGGTTTTCCTGGAAACCAGCACCCATCCCATGGTGCTTTGTTACGTTATCCATTAACATAAACCCAGCCGTGGTGGAGAGGAGCTTGCTATGTATAAAAAGAAAACTCTTTCAGCTTAATGTCACTGGGGAATTTCAAGAACTGAGGACAAAAGGGTAAACATTATAATAAAGGATGCTCCTATTCCTCTTATAACTCAGGAAAGGTTTGGGGAGCTGTGAACCAGGAACCATGGACAAAGACCAACGATGTGGAAAAATATATTTCCACTATATACTTCGCATAAATCATAACTATATACTTCTCATAAATCACAATACCACACACGTTTTCTAATAACACAGCATAGGGAAACAGTGAAAGGAATGGGACTTCCAGATATGAAGATGAGTGAAGGTTCCTGAGACGACATATTATGTCAGTTATAGTTTACATACAATGTTATTTTCAATTAGTTTCAATTGTACAACATAGTGTTAGACAATTACATACTTTACAAAGTGTTCCCCCCAATATTTCAAGTAACCCTGGCACCATATGTATTTATTACAATATTATTGACTATATTTCCCATGTTGTACTTTATATCCACGTGACTATTTTGTGTTTTTTTGTTTTTTTTTGCGAGAAAGACAGACAGGAAGGGATAAAAATGGGAAGCATCAACTCACGGTTGTGGCACCTTAGTTATTCATTGATTGCTTTCTCATATGTGCCTTGACTGGGGGTCTCCAGCCAAGCCAGCAACCTTGGGCTTCAAGCCAGCAACCTTTGGGCTCAAGGCAGTGACCAGGGGATTACGTTTATAATCCCACACTCAGGCTGGAGGCCTTGCACTCAAGCTGGTGAGCCCATGTTCAAGCCAGTGACCTCGGGGTTTTAAACCTGGGTTCTCAGCAACCCAGACAGATGATTTCTCCATTGCATCAACACCTGGTCAGGCTATTTTGTATTTCTTAATCCCTTCATCTCATTCTCCCAGTACCTCAAATATCATCCATTCTGGTAACCATCAGTCTGTTATTTGTTTATGAGTCTGTTTCAATTTTGTTTGTTCATTTATTTTGCTAAAAGAGTACTTTTGAATACTCAAAAAGCTTTTGATATTTGTACATTGAGTTATCCTGTTAGTCACTGGAAACACTTCAAAGGAAAATATATTAAATGAATAATTGCAGTACAAACTATTTAAGGGAATTTAATTAACTACTTTAACAAACGGGTCTTATTATTTAAATAAGTATCATGTGTTTGAAATGAATTAATTAAATATTAGGCAAAGAAAATGTGAAGGTGATTGTCTTTATTCTACTTGATGTAAAAACATAATAATAAGATTTATTCACTGAACTTCAAAACACACACAAAAACTAGGAATTTTGGAAGTGTAACTTTAATAAACTAAATATAAACTTTAAAAAATTACAGTAAAATATCCTTTTAATAAGCAGAGGCTTCCCTCAAATATCAAGGAGGTTATGGGCTGCTCAACAGATCTGCAAGCCAAGTGAAGCTCCAGGGAGGGGAGCATTGGGAATGAGAACAGGAAATACAGGAAACTCATCCAATGCTACAGCAAACGCCCCTGCTTTGCTGAATGTTATATTCCACCATTTCGTGCCAGAGTTCTACAGAGTTACTTACCAAAGAAAATTCAGTTATACCCAGAGGATCAATCAACTAGCACTATTGCCTTGGTATATTCAATCCTGTTCGTGTGAACTACAAAAAAGCCAGTCATTCCACCTGTCTTCTTACATGGAGCTGTTCTCTCCTGGGTCCTTACTGAGAAGGCACAAGCAAGCAGTCATCCACCCACTGCAATCAAACGCTGTTTTATTTTAACAAAATTAACTTTCACAGAGATATTCTATTTCATCTTGTCACCTTGAAATCATACCTGCAAATTTCTTTAAATGTCAAGTTTTGACATTTTAAAACCTTCATATTTCTGGAAGTCTAAAATAACAGTGTTTGATATTTTCATATACAACTTACCATTGCATACTGTTGCTTTAAATTTTGTGAATGTTAAGGCTATCTATGTTCTCACATACATCTAAATGCAACCGCATGTTGTCTGGTTACATTTTCCCCTTTTTGGAGCATGCTTATGTGTGTGCATGTGTGCGTGTTGGGGGGATGGTTCTAACAGTGACAAAGGATGACCAGCTACAGAGTCTCCAGAGCTTCATACTGTGTTTCCTTGGAGCACAGCCAACTTCTTGGTAAATGTGTGTTAAGAAGCCACACCCTTTATCTTTAAGGAAAAATGAAGGCCAGCCCCTTTAGAAAGGCTTTCTTGATACACTTTATAGATTCTTGGTACACATTTAAACTGGAAGTGATTTCAGGCTCCAGCAGTACCAGTAAATGCAAACCTAAAGTCCCTCAAATGTATGGGTTTTTCTCTGCCAAATATCCCAACACTTTACAAAGAACCCAAGGCAGCGAGAAGGGTACCCTCCACTTCCCTTAGGAGCTCACTTGCCACACTGCATGTCACTGCTGGCTTCTACAGAAGACTGCCAGCTTCCAAGGGCACTAACTTTTGCACTATGACATATCACCAGTGCCCAGCAGAGAACCTGACATCAAGGAAAGGTACAGGAAATATTTATAGAAAGAAGAATGGAAAGGAGGAAAGAGGACAGCACTGATGAGACAATAGAGGGAAGTAGCAGGAAAATGGGGGTGGGACACACTCCTATGGTTCCCGAAGGAGAAGTTATGGGTGCACCATTGTCCTCTGTCCTTTCTTCTTGATCAGAATTTCTTGTTCACTTGTTTTTCTCACTTACTTTACATTTTTGTGTGTGTTTGACAGAGACAGACAGAGATAGAAAGAGAAACAGATAGGGACAGACAGACAGGAAGAGAGAGATGAGAAGCATCAATTCTTCGTTGCGGCACCTTAGTTGTTCATTAATTGTTTTCTCATATGTGCCTTGACCAGGGGGCTCCAGCAGAGTGAATGACCCCTTGCTCAAGCCAGCAACCTTGGGCTCAAACTGGTGAGCCTTGCTCAAACCAGATGAGCCCACGCTCAAGCCGGCAACCTCGGGGTTTTGTCCCAGTCCAACACTCTATCCACTGCGCCACCGCCTGGTCAGGCTTACTTTACATTTTGTCTTGTTTTGTGCACGTATTTAAGTGGTTTTGATTTTTCCTTGAATAATGTGGGACATTGATACATTGATATGCTCAAAGCCACAGGGCCAACAACTATTCACAAAGGTACTACCACAGAAAGAAAACCAAACAACTGTCACTTAAGTGGAACCCATAGAAACATAGTGGAGGCTCTCATATATTAAAATAGCAACATCTGATACTGAGCAGATTCACCTCACTTCTTATAAGTCAAATGATTATTAGAAATGACCAAATGACTATCCCGTTAAACTGAGTTCTCTTGTCAGTTATTAAAAGTTAGGAGCAATGAAGAAATGGGAAACATTCATGACTGTCAATAACTGATGAAGATTATTAGTAGGGAATCTCTTCCTTTTTGGAGACAAGGACAAAATTGATAATCAACTGAGAATTAAGAACCCTCTTCCCAGAAAACAACCAATGTGTACAAATAGGTATATTTTTGCAAACACATTCAAGGGACTCACAGACCCACCTACTCCTACCCACCAAGGTCATGCTGATATTGAAGCCCACTACACTACAGCAGGGCTTTGCAAATTGAGATCTCAAGAACCATGTTAAGTGAGAAACTGTCAAAAGAGAAAAATGAGGTAATGTAAATAGTGTATATAAATATATGTACAACTATGTATAAATATATATATATATGAGACATTGTGTATAGAGGATTTCAATTTCTTATTATGATTCCTAAATTGATTTTTGTTTCTGCAAAGGCATTACTTCTATGAAGTGAAGTTAGTACATGGTGTTGATTTGTAGTTTACTCTTTCAAATATCCAGAGTTAATCTCAAAATTTGTACTTTTAATACATTATTGCTCTGTAAAAAAATTAAAAAATATATATGGGGATGTGTGCTTAGTCATATAAAGCCCAAATTAAAGCCCCCTGGACTACATTATAAAAATATAAGAAAATATTTTATGATTGGAAATGATTTTATATGTTGATTCAAGATACACTGAAGAGATTCACACAAGTGTTGAAATAAGACACTTAACGAACAACACCAATTTAAAAAGTTGAAAGTCAATTAAAGGTTCATTATGTTAGATCTTGTGATCCTTAATTTCACAATTTTTACATTCAATAATTAAAATCTACAAATTAAAAAACTACTGAATGCTTTTTTAGTTACCTGATACTAAAAAAGCAAAACTATCCTACCAGAATGATTCAAAATCACTGTTGCAGGATCTTGCAGCTGTTTCCTAGTCTATCCAAAGACCTCTCAAACAGAATTTTGCCATTATGTCTACTCTATACATTTTAAATATAGGAAATAAATATAATAGATAATTTTAGGTGGAATGGCTTGATTGAGATAATCTGTTCAACTGGATTCAAAAATTACTTAAACACATTAATTTGCTACAACCTTTTATTATAATATACTAAGGTAATATCTACTAATTTTTATATTATTTGAAGGAGGAAACCCAAATGTTTGGATTTCAAGAAATTTATCTATGAAAAATTACTCATGACCAACTATGCAAAATAAGCAATTTTATTTCTCATAAAGGAATTGGAAAACATGCCAAAATGAATAAGATACCAAAGAGAGTACTTGGTTTTTCTGTTCAAGTATTTCTATTTGGTATTTTTTGCGTTATAGTTTCCTTCACGCTCCTGGAATTCACGTTTTTCTAATTATAGCCATTTTTTCCTATGAATTTTTAAACACATTAATTATTTTAAAGTACTTGTCTGCTAATTCCATCACCTAGGTGAAATGTGGATCTTCAGCTATTGACTATTTTTTCTTTAAAAAAAACTCTTATTGATTTTAGAGAGAGGGAAAAGGAGAAAGGGAAGAGGGGAGAAAAACATCAATCTGTTCCTGCATGTGCCCTGACAGGATTGAACCGGCAACCTTTAGGTATCAGGATGACATTCTAACCAGCTGAGCTTTCTGGCCAGGGCATATTTTCTTTCTTGATTATGGGTTACCTTTTCCTGACTAACAATTTGTAATAATATACTGACACTATTGATGATTTATACATTCGGGATTCTGTTATCTTTCTTTGAAAAGTATTGATATTTGTTGTAACAAGCAGTTATATTACTAGAGGATCACTTTATTCTGTGGAGGCTTGGCTTTTAGACCTTCTTAAATTGGGTCTATCTCAATTCCGTCCTTACATCAAGGTCAAAGTTCTTATTCCTGACATACCAGCCCTACTTCTAACGCATGACCACATTGAGGCTCCAATGAAAACCTTGAGGTATTTACCAAATTCCTAGCACTAGGCAGGATTAGCAATGTAATCTTTTTATCCAGAAAAAAGGAGCTGGTAAAATTTCTCTTCCAGTCTATAACTTTCCAACTACTGATTTCTGACCTAATCTGAATATGCAGATTAGGAGTCAAGCAGGTATTTGTATGTAGATTTTGGGGTTCCTATTTCCAGAATTTCTTCTCTCAATTTCCAGGTGATTTAGCAGCCCAGAAATGTAACTATGACTCTCCCCAATATAATTAGAATGCTGCTTGCTGCTTGAGCTATATCACTGGGAAGCACCCTCAGTCCAAAAGCCAGGATTTTGCGGGTCTCACCAAAAGTGCTCTTCCATTTTTCAAGAAACATTGTGGTTTCTGCTTGCTTTTGTTGTTCTCCAAACAGCTTTCAAACAGTTGTTTTAACAGTTTATAACTTTGAGTTTATAATTGTTATCAGCAAGATGTTTACTCCAATAATGGTTAGTACAATACAAGCTGCACTGCCAATAGTGTAATAAGAACCTGGGACATTTGTTTTGATTGATTGATTGATTGATTGATTGATTGATGTGGTTGGTTTTTTTTAATTGAAGAAGCACTCCCCTTTTCTATTTCACAGCTTTACTTAAAATATTGATAAATCGCTATCAATAGCAAAGAGCCTTGAGGCTTAACAGTTAGGTTTTATAATAGAATATTAATGAAGAATTGTGAGGCATTTTTGAATCCAAAAAAAGCAGTCAGAATTGCTTCTCTCTGCATATGGCATTATAAGACTTGACATTTCTACAGGTATATTTCCCTGTCATGGAGATATAATATCCAAAGAATGAAAACTGTGGGGATACTCTTATTTTTTTCTAATAAAAATGACATAAACAATAAAGGAAGGCGTGCCTGATCAGGTAGATGAGTAGTTAAGAACATTGTCCTGATATTGAGCATTGACACTAAAATTTGTTTGTTTGTTTGTTTATTTATTTGAAACAGAGAGAGAAAGGGACAGACAGGGAAAGACACAAGAAGGGAGAGAGATGAGAAGCATCAATTCTTCATTGTGGCGCCTTAGTTGTTCATTGATTGCTTTCTCATATGTGCCTTGACTGGGGGCCTGCCAGGGACCACTTGCAAAAGCCAGTGACCTTGGACTCAAGCCAGTAACCTTTGGCCTCAAGCCAGAGACCATGGGGTCATGTCTATGATCCCATGGTCAAGACAGCAACCCCGTGCTCAAGCTGAGGAGCCCGTGCTCAAGCCAGCAATCTCTGGGTTTCAAACCTGGGTCCTCAGCATCCTAGGCTGACACTCTATCCACTGTACCACCTCCTGGTCGGACATGAAATTTGCACAGTGGATACCACCAATGTGGTATGAGACCTCCAACAACCAGGTGCAGTGACGACCATCAACATCATTTGCCATTAGAATGGATTCTGTGTGGCTCTTGCTTCTCCAAACTATGAGCTTCTAATTCAAGGACATGTGTTGATGTGTCTATTTGGTCACATGCCCTGTGGCTGGCTGGAAGCAAAGGTAAAAAATGGGTTTGTGGCATCTTTAGATTCAATCATAGGGGCGGTTCAGCCTCATGACTTGGGAGAGTCCCCGCATGCAGGAAGGTAATGTTGATACTCCCAGGATATGCCACCCCAAAAGAATAAAAGTTCCTTATACTTATCTCCTTGAATTATCAAAGACAGAAGACAGAAACAATATTTATTAAATACTTAAACAGGCCCTTTGCATGGCACTTTTAAAGCACATCTCATTTATTTTGATTTTATTTAATCACCACAGATGAATTCTTATCAAGCAAGGTAAATTCTGAGGCTCAGAAAGATCACACAACGATAGACACCAAATATGAACCAGGTTATCTTGGTCCAAAGTCATATGTTGTCAAACAATGGAAGAAAGCATGCTTATTAAAACGTAATGTACCAAATGTTCCCAATTGTGTTTTCCACATACTGCTGTAGTGAAGACCACAGGCCTTTCCTGAGGGGCCTTATTTACATGTCTAAATTCCCAGTTCCTCACAGGTCAAAACAGCATCTTCCTCTCCAAGCCTATAATTAGCCCACATGGTGCCTGAGCACACAAGAGAAGCTCCATCCTCATTTACTCAATAAATGGCATGAATTGTGAAAATTCATTTCTGTGATGAAAGGGGCAATGCTGAGGTAGACAGAATGGCCCTGTGAGTTGCATAATTTAAAAGCTGCCCTGTAGGAAGTTATGAAGGAAGCAATACAGGAGAGATGAGGCTGTTAAAGAAATGAACCACGCCAATATGAGTCATCTTAAAAGAGATCTCAGCATTCTCAGTCCTCTGTGCAGGAACACCCTGAGAGTTTACAGAGCGAATGGAACTATTTTTCTTACCTCAGACTGTCTATCGTCTTTTCAAGCTACTCATTTATCCTGCATCCCAATCCCCTTGCCAAAAGCTGTAGCTTAGCAATTTTTTTCAGATAAAAATAAAAATCCTCTTAACTTGAAGGAAAATTATAGTATATAAATTTCTTATGTATAAAGAAAATCTTAAGTCATATTTCAAAATTTATTACTGTATTTTTTAACACAATGTCGATTCTTTAAGAAGGAGGCAATTTAGTTTAGCTAGAGGAAAGTATTTCAGAACGGGCTAGTGAAAAGCTGGAACAGGTTATAACATGTTCCTCTCTGGCCATCTTTGAAGATTGGATAGCTCCTCATTTATCTTGGATGATTCAATGCACCTGTGTGCACTGGAACAGGCTCCCTGGGTCTCCAAAGTCCCTTCCAGCCTGGGTGGACTCTCACCACTTTCATCACCAGAAAGCCTTTCTTTAGCATTTAATTAGCTCTCATTTTGTGTACAAGTTGCCCTAAGAGCACTATAGGGACCTTGTTTTTGTCATCTAAGAATGTAAAGTCTTTAGTAACCTTGAGAAGTGACCCCTCCAGCATCGAGCAAATGAACAAGTAAATAATCAGCCCAATTCACAAATAAAGCAACGAACAACCTGTGCAAAGCAAACACGGGGTAAGGGCCTTGGGCACGGGAAGCAAGAAAGGGGATGGAAACAAGCAGGGTGAGATTTGGGGAAAGAGCAGATTTCAGTGCCATCAGCTTTCCTCCAGCTGATGGAGAGAAGCTAAAAACATTTAAAATGGCAAGACACACACCATTTGGCAAAGGGCAGGGGTAAAGGGAAGAGTGATAAAGTAAAGAGAACAGGCCTTCTAGACATGTGATGAGACCCGGAGATCCTCGGAGGACTAGAGACAAACCGGCAGATGGGCTGTGAGCAGACTGTGAGGAAAAGCGGGCTTCGCAGGAGAGGGATCTCTGAGTGGAGCAAACCCAAGAGTGCAGGAGAGGAGATCTCTGAGTGGAACAAACCCAAAGAGTGCAGGAGAGGGGATCTCTGAGTGGAGCAAACCCAAAGAGTGCAGGAGAGGGGATCTCTGAGTGGAGCAAACCCAAGAGTGCAGGAGAGGGGGTCTCTGAGTGGAGCAAACCCAAGAGTGCGGGAGAGGGGGTCTCTGAGTGGAGCAAACCCAAGAGTGCAGGAGAGGGGATCTCTGAGTGGAGCAAACCCAAGAGTGCAGGAGAGGGGGTCTCTGAGTGGAGCAAACCCAAGAGTGCAGGAGAGGGATCTCTGAGTGGAGCAAACCCAAGAGTGCAGGAGAGGGGGTCTCTGAGTGGAGCAAACCCAAGAGTGCAGGAGAGGGGGTCTCTGAGTGGAGCAAACCCAAGAGTGCAGGAGAGGGGATCTCTGAGTGGAACAAACCCAAAGAGTGCAGGAGAGGGGATCTCTGAGTGGAGCAAACCCAAGAGTGCAGGAGAGGGGGTCTCTGAGTGGAGCAAACCCAAGAGTGCAGGAGAGGGGGTCTCTGAGTGGAGCAAACCCAAGAGTGCAGAGAGGGAAGAGATGCACTGCCCACAACGGGCTTCTGAATGGGGTGGCCAGGGGGGAATGCCAGCCACACCTTTCGGTGTGGACATTAGAGGACATTGAAGGCGCTAAGGCCGGAGTCCCCAAACTTTTTACACAGGGGCCAGTTCACTGTCCCTCAGACCATTGGAGGGCCGGACTATAAAAAAAACTATGAACAAATACCTATGCACACTGCACATATCTTATTTTAAAGTAAAAAAAAAAAAAAAAAAAAAAACCTGAACAAATACAATATTTAAAATAAAGAACAAGTACATTTAAATCAACAAACTGACCAGTATTTCAATGGGAACTATGCTCCTCTCACTGACCACCAATGAAAGAGGTGCCCCTTCTGGAAGCGTGGCGGGGGCCAGATAAATGGCCTCAGGGGGCCGCATGCGGCCCGCAGGCCATAGTTTGGGGACTCCTGGGCTCAGGCATTGGACAATCATACAGTGCTGGGGAAAGCAGCATGAAAGATGACGTGAGGTTACAAAAGGGTCACAATTATAAAGATCTACTTCACCTTTTCCATTCAAACACACACAGAGCAGGATCTCTCAACTGCAGCATGATTGACGTTTGCAGTTGGGGGAAGTTATCCTGTGCACTGAAGAACGGTTAGCAGCATCCTTGTCCTTAGCCAACTTGATTCCAATGGCATCTGCACCACAACAATTTCGAAAACCAAAAATATCTTCAGACATTGTACAATGTCTCCTGGAGAAATCACTGGGGGAGCAAAACTGCCTCACTAAAACAGCACTAGTAACAGACAATTGAAAGTAATTTCACCAGAAACAATCTCCCTCTCATTGATGCTTTTGTAAGGAAAACAAAATTAGATCAACAAAACCAAATATTGTAGTCACAAAGAGAAAGCCAAATTGGATTAAAATCCTAATGGTCAGCATGACCTGTGGTGGCACAGTAGATACAGTGTTGACCTAGAATGCTGAGGTTGCCAGTTTGAAACCCTGGGCTTGCCAGGTCAAGGCACATATGACAAGAACTACTATGAGTTGATACTACCTGTTCTTCCCCCCCCTGCACCCTCTCTACACTCTCTCTAAAATCTTTTTTAAAAAATAAAGTAGAGAGTACATTAGTCTAAAAAAATTCTAACATACAACGATTTATACCTGAAATTTCTTTATGTTTCTGAGGACCACTGAGATAACACTGTTGGAAGTAAGTCCTTTTTCAACTAAGTGTCCAATAAATGGATTCACTTCTTTGAATTAATTCTCTGATCATGCGAAAGTACAAGTAGTACTGAGCAAAAAGCATTTTAAGTTATTATTGGTTCCTCATACCTTGGTATAAATAAATAGATCATCAGAATCTTTCTGGGAAGCAAGTACTTTTCTTCTTCCTTGGAGGGAAAAGAATTAAGATGAGTAAGCAGGATATCATCTCCTGTATTTTGTTCTGCCCTTCCCCTTCATCACTCTCTCCAGTGTCACTGAGGCTGAAAGTCTAGAAACTATACTTCCCAGAATTCCTTAGCAGCAAGGCTTCATTTACATTCTGCCAATGAAAGTCAGTCACAGAGACCCTCTAGGGGAAGAGGGAAAAGACATTATTCACTGGCAGCAGCAGAAGTCAGATGTGTGGGCATCAGCAGATGATATATGCAGAATTTTGTTGGGATCTTCCAAGCAGCTTCCTGAAAATTACTCCCATTAAGTGCAGAAAGCTGCTAAAATGTCAGGTAGTGGTTTCTGGCCTTGCCCGCACTTCCTGAGCTGTTGATACTAGCAAGGTTTCTTTGACCTTCACTGCCTAATTCTTCTCCCAGTGTGAGAGCAGATAATTCCCTATATTCAGTCACTTCCTGCTCATTATACCGAGAGTGGTTTCTGCCTATCTTACTCAACCCTGACTGATACAAGGATAAAGCCTTATCCTTGTATGCATGTTGGTACCAAAATGTTTTTTTGGCAAAAAGCCTTATGATAAGGGCACGGGATACCAGGGGAATGACAGACACTAAACGACTTCATCATTATGAAGTAAGAAACATTCTTCATGGCTTCTATAACAAATAACCAAAAATTGGTCTGCTTAGAACAAAAGAAATTTATTCTCTCATAGTCTACAAGCTGGAAGTCTGAGATCAAGATGTCAGAAGGGCCCTGCTTCCCATGAGCGCTCTAGGAAAGAATCCTACATTCATAATCCTCACATGCTTCCTCCCATTGCCAGGAATTGCTGACAGTCCTTGGCTTGTGGTTGTATTGGTACATGCAATTGTTCCCTCTTCACACGTCCTTCTTACACCAGTCATACTGGACTAGAGCCTACAGTAATCCAGTATGACTTCATCTACAAAGACTCTATTTTCAAATAAGATCACATTCACTGGTACCAGGATATGAAATTTAGGAGGACACTATTCCACCCAGTACAGGCTTCAGAGATCAAATTTGCATCTTGCTTCCTCTCTTCCAAGAGCAGTTCTCCATAAGCGTGGGGGTGCTGAGCATCACAGGAAGGATGCCCAGCATTGTAGGAGATATAGTATTCTTAGAACTAAATCCACAAAGCAAATGCGAACACACACCCTCACCCCCATGTATATTATAGCTGAAGTTGTTCCCTATGAGGGCAGGATATTACATAGCCACACACAAGTCAAATACAGAAGGCCAGACAGAAGTTGACCCAAATAACCATTATTTAGTTCATCCATTCAACAAAAACATTTTGGCACCAACATGAATACAGCTCTGAGCTAAACCAAAGAGTGAGAGACTTTTGTTTAATTATTGATGTGATATTAATCATTTTCATACAATGGGAGATGAATATAATAATTTTGTGCTATTAAAAATGCTACATGTGTACTGACAATAAAATACATACTGTATTGTATGTGTGGGCCAACTTCTCTGCAATTCTCTCATCAGGATGGGGATTATAATAAAAACTTGGCATCCAAAAGGAGCTGCAGTTTGGCAAGCTATAAGGAAATAAGGATTATAGCCAGAAACACAATGATGTGTGGGGGTGGGGGGTGGGGGGAACACCCAGAGTAGAGAGAGACAACAAATCTCTAGGCAATAATCAATGCCTAGGCAAATACTTATAGAATAATGTAACCCATCAACATGTTTATATCTCTTTACAACTGTAAAATTGAGGAAAGAAAAAGCTCTGCTTAATTTCCAAATCAGTTCTATAAATAAGCACAGGAACCTCAGGGGGCCGCATAAACTTGGAAACATCTATTCTTTAATAACTGCCATCACACACAGCAACGGGCAGCCTCTTCTCCAACACACCACGCAGAGTTGCTGTCCTTCAGCCCTCTCCCAC
This sequence comes from Saccopteryx leptura, assembly GCF_036850995.1. NCBI lineage: Eukaryota > Metazoa > Chordata > Mammalia > Chiroptera > Emballonuridae > Saccopteryx > Saccopteryx leptura. Next base: position 5,869,459 of record NC_089516.1, on the reverse strand, counting down.
CCATTTTTCCTGACTTAACTTAAAAAGGCACAGCAAACATTAGCAACTTCCTGGCACATCCTTATTGAGTGTCACAGCTAAAAGCGCCACTGACATGCCAAAGGACATTGGTTTCATCACCACCTCTTGTAAATTGGGTATTTTAGGCCTGAACACAAAACAATCAATTGAAGGGCCAACCAGAAATAGCAAGTTAGCAGGGGGACTGTCAACAACCCCCCATTCTAACCCAACTCTTATCCTATTATCTTAATCATAGCATCTTCCTACAAGCAGCAGATAGGTAGCATGGTTGGTACTATTGTTGTTGAAGGATTTACAGAAAACAAGAGAGGAGGATTTGTAATTGTTTTTCAACATAGAAGTACAGTTCTTTCCTGATTCTGAAAAATATTATACACCGTTTTAGAAATACTGTGAAAATACAAAATAAAAATAAATACAAAATTAACAAAAAATCTCACCATCCATACAAAACAACTAATAATTTGTCTGTTCTCATTCCAGCCTGTAATGTACACATACATGCTAGAGAAAGATTGTATTTTAAGAAAAAATGATGCATTGTTTCGGCTCTACACTTCAGAGCACACTCTCCCAAGTGACCTGATTCTGACTGTGTGGTACCTCTGCACCTGTCACTGCCTGTGAACTCTTTCACAACTGTCATACTCGTCTATAGATGAGAAATAAATCCCATGAAGGTGCCATTGACTCCCTTTGCCATGACTGAAGGAGCCAACTTTGCGCCCATTTTCACGTTCATTTCAATATTCTTGATCCATAAATGTGCCATTCTTTGGATCTGTTTTGAACTGTTCTAACATCTAACCAGTTACCTCACTAATAAATAATGAGTTAAATCTTTACCAAGTGCTCATTTCTATATTTATGAGTCATAATTTCACTTGGTTTTGAAAATTATAATTTAATACACATGTTCTTTTTTATTGCCATAATGTGATCCCACTGTAACTAATACCTCAATCTCTGGAAAGTCTTTCTTTGATTAATATAGATTTGTCATAAATACATATTATTGCAACTGCATGATTGTTCCATACTAATGAATATTTAGGTGGTTTCTGATATTTAGGCCCAGTGAGCAATACAACAATGAACGCCTGTGAACAAAACTGCACACCTATTGAATTAATTTTTGTGCACATATATTTGAAATGGAATTGATGGGTCAAAATACCTGTGACTCGAGTAGAGAAACCTGTTGCTGGCGGCTGTACACAAGTCTACTCCTATGAATGCTACATGACAAGACCTATTTCTAATAGGGTAGCAAACTGAGCTGCCTAGAAGGCCAGTCAGGCAACAAAGATGTGATGCTCAGGGCTCCTGTGAGACCATAGAGCGAGATAACCAATGATGGGAACAGAAGAGTGCTCTCTGCTCATTACCTGCTCTGAAAAGGCATTCAAAAAGAAAACACACACATACACACACACACTTTCCTAAAATTTTAAGTTGTCCACTTAAATTGAATAAGGGACTATTAATGAGAAATTTGGCCTGGCATTAGCTAGTTTAAATAAAAAGCTCACTCTATGACAGGGGTCTCAAACTCAACTCAGCATGTGAGCCGCAGAGCAAGATCACAGCCGTTTGGTGGCCGCACTAGGTCTACAAAAGGCAACTGTTATGCAACACTTTTCTCACAGCAGTTGAAAACAAAACAAAACAAAAAATCAGTACAACAGGCACAATCGTACATGCAGTTTACTCAGTGTCACAAAACGACCAGAAACTGTAGTTCGCATCACAACTGCTGTTAACTAAGCTAATATCTAGCTAGGATGCTAGAGAAATGAAAAATACAAGTAGGCCCCTAGGCTTACTTAATTTTATCCAAAATATTTTGAACTTCGTGGATTAGTCTGCGGGCCGCACAAAATTGTTCGGCGGGCCGCAAGTTTGAGACCCCTGCTCTATGAGATGCACTGCCTCCCAAAGAACTGACAGAAAAAGTAGTGCAGTAAGCTGTATTAGCGGACAATCAAATAAGGACTGGTGAGGAGCAGAGAGGAAGAGTAGCCATTATATTAAAACAAACAACTCCCAACAAACCAGCATCAGTGCTCATGTCTTCAATTAATACAAAGCATCTAGAAATATCTAAAACTCATTTAGATAGAGGAATCAACTTTCAAAAATGCCGTACTATTTACAAAACTCAAGAGAGTTCATGGTAGTTAGCTAGCAACCTTATCTTGTTTCTTCTAGTATTTGGGGGTATTTTTTTAGGGAGGGGGTGAAATATTTCTATGCATTTATTTCAAAACAATCCTTTGTTCCCTTTAAGTGAGTCACTAATTTCAGTCTTCAAGGATTTTTTAAATTTTATGACCACAGTGACACAAAGCCTGGAGAAGTCTGCAGAGTCTAATGGGGATGGCGTTTGAATATCGCAAGAGAGGCAAAGAAATATAAAACCAATCAAACTGTGAAAGAAGTTAGGTATCTCTTTGGGAGAAGTCATCCATGAATAGATGGAGGAATTATGCAAAATGTCACTTGAATCAAAAGATTTCAACTGTGTTTGTGCGCCAGCAGCTTGGACTTCACTGAGGAGCTTGTGGGAAATACAGACCCCGCCCAGAACTCCTGAGCTTCTGAACCAAAGTCTTCGTGTCAAGGGTACCACGAGTGATTTATGTTCACATTAAAGATTGAGAACCACTGGTATATATGTTATAGATATAATAGGGATATCAACCGAGAAAGGGATATCCCATCAGTGTCACAGGTATAAGTAAAAGCAGAGCTCTGCAGCCTGGCTGTGTTAAATCTCAGGGGAATTAGGACGAGAACCCCAACTTGCCTTGGTTAGAATAATTTTTATTCCTTATTGGATGTCTTTTAACCCAAGAAAAGTTTAGAATTAAGTATAAATATGATAGAAAAAATAAATCCAACTTCACATTTTTAAAGATAATTTCATATATAGAACATTTAATAGGTTACACTTAGAATTCTAATTTAAAAATCTAAAGAAATGTGAAACACTAATTCGAAAGAATATGTGCACCTCGTGTTCACTGCAGCATTATTTACAATAGCGAAGATTTGGAAGCAGCCAAAGTGCCCATCAGGAGATGAGTGGATAAAAAAGTTATGGCACATTTACACAATAGAAAACTACTTGGCCATAAAAAAGAAGGAAATTTTACCATTTAGGGCAGCATGAATGCACCTGTAGAGTGTCATGCTAAGTGAAATAAGTCAAACAGAGAAAGACAAGTACCTTATGATTTTTCTTCCATGTGGAATCTAATGAACAAAATGGACTAACAGACTATAAAATAGAGACAGACTCATAGATATAGAAAACAGATTGACACTTCTCAGAGTGGAGGAGGGTTGGGGGCTGGATGAAAAAGACGAAGGGACAAAGGAAAAAACTCAGGCCTGACCTGTGCTGGCACAGTGGATAAAGCGTCGACCTGGAACACTGAGGTGGCCAGTTTGAAACCCTGGACTTGCCCGGTCAAGGCACATACAGGAAGCAACTACTATAAGCCGATGCTTCCCGCTTCTCCTCTCTCTCTAAAAATGAATAAATAAAATCTAAAAAAAGAAAAAAGGAAAAAAAGTCAGACAACAGTATGGTGATTACTAGAGGGAAAGGCGGGTGGGAGGAGGGAGAAGAGGGTGGAGGCGGCTAGATGGTGCTCCAAGGAGATTTGATTTGGGTTTGTCAACACAAAGCACAACCTACAGATGATGAATTATAGAATTGTAGACCTGAATCCTATACAATTTTAATAACCAATATCATCCCAATACATTTAGTCAATCAGTCAATAAAATGTGTACTTGAGGAACTGCTTTAAATTTGGGTTTATATAATACAAGTTTTTACATGGGGCTGGAGCATTTAAGAGAACAAAACATTTTTATAGGTAAATTTAAGACACTAGATTTATAGGAGCAATTTAAATACTTAGAAAGTTTGGATAGACAATTGAAGGACTTAAAAAGAAATATAGAAATGCCACTTAAAATGCTGAAGGAAATTTAAATATATCCTCATAAAAGTGACTTTGAAGTTTGCTAGTTTAATAAATATATTTTAGAAAGTAAAAACAGGATTTTGAGTATATAACTTGAATATATTGGATATCAAGTTTGTCCAAAAACTTGCCCTTAAGAAATCTTTTCAGTGTACAAAAGTCACCCTCAGCACACATAAGAAAACCACATTTACAGTCAGATCTTGGATGAAAGAGGGAAGGCAGTACTGGGAACTTCCGTTTCATGTTGGCATTGTTTGCGATAATTAAATGCAGGGCTTGCTATCAGCATTACCCAAGTGTTGCACTGGGAATAGCAAAGTGTGAAAACAGTATTCCCTCTGAAAATTCCGTCCAGCTTTTCCAGCATGACTCTTCTCTCATTAGCTTTCTTGCCTTAGAGAATCTAACATCCTGGGACTTGAAGATGGAATTCAAAAATGCTGCAATTATATTTATAATACTTTCTTACATCCTAAACAAAATCACAGACAAAACTTCCGAATTTTTATAAAGGTACTTCAGTAAACACTAACAGTCCCCAAATTTATTTCTTTACCTCTCTACTTGTAGCATGAACATGTGACAATGGGCAGCTAGCTGTCCCAAAGCTTTTCAGTGCTGCCGCGATTGACCTGTGGACCTCTATACCTTACTTCTGCTAGTTTCATTTTATAACTGAAGAAAAACAGTGATATGTACATGGTTATATAAGTTCATTTTCACCCATATTCTAAAGACAATTAGGTCATATTTAAAGGTGCCTAATCGGGAATCCACATTTCCAAGGCAAGTCATTCAAATGTGTTATCTAAATGTGCACCAGAAAGTTTAATTAGCAAAAGGGGTGTCAGAAATCAATTTTTCCTTGAAGAAATGAGTGGGGTTGCAAAACTATGGAGCTGGGTATAGAGGTCCTGTTGCATAAGAACACAATAACGAGGCAAAGCCATCAGCCATATAACCAAGAGTAATACTCTCAATTCTGCCACACTGTCTGGTCTTGTGCCAAAGCCCTCATGCTCACCCACCACCCACTTGACAGAGGACTCTGTGCCTCATCCAGCTAGACACTCAAATGGTCTGTTTCCAAGAGAACTCTTCCCACACATGGGGCCTCTCTAACTTCACCAGGAATAGATAGTGAAAATGTTCATTCTTTCCTGTGGCAGATCACCAATAAATGTCTGTACAAACTGACCTTAGACTTCCTTTCATTATAGTACTGCAACATACCACCCATTAGCCAGGTCATGGGGAAAAGAGGGATAAATCCCTTCTGTCTCTATCAGACGTTTAGCAAAGAAACAATTTTTATTTATTTATTTTTTCAGTTTAAAGAAACAATTTTTAAATTATCTAATTATCATCAATTCCCTTGCAATGAGTCTTTCAGCGGTTATTTCACATGAACCTAGGACCCTATTTCCTTCAAAAGTCATGTATTTCTGCTTCAATCGACAATGTGCAGCACCTCCATATTTTGGACATTAAAGGAATGTTTGATAGTATTTGGGAAGAAACATAGGCTTTGGATAGCAACAATTCAAGAAGGTTCTCAAGCAATATTCAAAAAATGACAAAGCTTTCTAAGTCAATAGATTAATTTTGGAAGCTTATTATGTGTTGCTTATAAAGCAGGCAGTTAGCCCAATTGAGAAAACCACCCAGCGACCTTGAAATGGCCAAACAGATCTGGAACCAGGCAGCAAGATTCCCACTTTTCATAGCTGACGTTACTCTCTGCTTTCTACCAGCATTTTGTTCTCATTTCATACCATGTCTGCCAATGCCTTAAAAGGAAGTTGTACGTGCTGTATTTTTCATCTGGAACACTTACTATATTTTCTTTCAAGAGAAAATCTTATGTTCTGGCCGGGTAGCTCAGTTGGTTAGAGTGCTGTCCCGATACACCAAGGTTGCGGGTTCCATCCCCGATTACAACACACACACAAAACAAGCAATGATTGCATAAATAAGTGGAACAACAAATCAATGTTTCTCTTTTTTTCTCCCTCTCTCAAATCACTTTTAAAAAGGAGGAATGTTCTACTTTCTTTTGCTTTAACATCGTCCAGTAACTTCTTCCTGTTATCTAGGTGGATCGCCCTGTAAAGCAGATGTCCTTAAAGTGTAGCCTCTAGACCGGCAGAGACAGCTTCATGAGGAAACTTGTTAAAAATGCAAATTCTCAGACCCAATCACGGATTTAATGAATCAGAAGATAGGGCCCAGTAGTTTGATTATAACAAGCCCTCCAGGGATTTTGATGGACACTAGCATTTGGGAATCAGTGCTCAATATCTGGCAAATACCTAGTTAAACTTGGAAGCACTAAGTACAGAGTGCCCAAGGTGTCATCTTTAGAGGGAAGGGAAGCAGATGGCAAGGAATTCATCCTTCTGTCATGCCTGACTGGCAAGGTGAAAGAGAAGTGATCATGCAAAATTTACAATCCCATTCCTACCAGGGCACCAAAGCTCACTCCACTGTCAGTGTAGCCGCCATCTTTGTGCATGTGCTCCAGTTATCAGCTACCTTTCTAGTTTTCTGAGGGAAAAGCTTCGTCACCTATTGATGACTAAAGAACACTGCCTCCCCTCTATACCACTACAGAAATAATGAAGGCAAGTTAATAAAATCATCACAGATATCCGTGTCACATGGTAGGTAGTGACAATGCAGGACGGTTTCAGCAGTGCCGCTACAGGGTTCTGAGACTCAGTTTAAGGAATATGTCCAGAAGCTTTGGTTGTTCCGAAAAGTAATAAAGTTGATTCAATCAGCAGAGTAGAAACGGCGCCTTTGAACCAAACTCAAAGCAGATTAATGCCTTGAGGAGAAAGTGTTCTAGTAAGGAAAGAGTTGATTCATAAGCAATTTTTAGTTTAATTAATTTTTAATGGACTTGATATTTTAGAGCCGTTTTCAGTCCACAGCAAAGCTGGACAGAGGTATAGAGTGTTCCCATATAATGGGTATTGGTTTTCATTAAATATTTATCATGTGATTTTTATGTTTTGGCCTGTTGATATGATGGATTACATTAATTAGTTTTCAAATGTTAAACCAACCTTGCTTACCTGGGTTAAACCCCACTTGGTTGTCATGTCTAATTCTCTTAATACGTTGTTGGATTCGATTTGTTAATAACTTTTTAGGACTTTTTCATCTTATATTCATGAGAAATAATCAGGCTGTACTTCTCTTTTAATGTCATTGGAATTGGTATTAGGGTAATGCTGGCTTCAAAGACTGAATTAGAAAGTACTGCTTCTGCTTCTATCTTCAGAAAATGATTGCAGAGAATTGGTATAATTAATGTCTATGGTTAAATATTAGGTAGAATTCACCAGTGAATGCATATGGGCCTGGTGCTTCCTCTGTTGGAAGATGATTAATTATTGATTCAATGTCTAATAGTTATAGCCCTATTCAGATTTATATTTCTTCTTGTGTGAGATTTGACAGATGGTGTCCTTCAAAGAACTGGTCTATTTCATCAAGTATATCAAATTTGGGACCACAGAGTTTTTTAAATATATATATATTAAAAATATATATATATTTTCTTTTGATAGAGAGAAAGAGAGAGAGAGAGAGAGACAGGAACAGACAGGAAGGGAAAGAGATGAGAAATATCAACTTGTAGTTGTGGCATTTTAGTTGTTCATTGATTGCTTCTCATATGTGCCTTGACCAGAAGGCTCCAGCCAAGCCAGTGACCCCTTGCTTAAGCCAGTGACCTTGGGCTCAAACCAGCCACATTTTGGCCCAAGCCAGCAACCATGGGATCATGTTGATGATTCTGGTTTGCACATCCACACTCAAGCTGGTGAGCCCATGCTCAAGCCAGGACTTCAGGTTTTCGAACCTGGGACTTCAGTGTCCCAAACTGACACTTTATCCACTGCACCACCACCAATCAGGCTTAAATTATTTCTTTATTATCTTTCCAATGTTCATGGGATCTGTAATGATGAGTCTGCTTTTAATTCTGACATTTGTAATTTTGGTTTTCTTTATTACTTAGCTTATTGATTTTATTGATCTTTTCATGGAATCAGCTTTTTTTGTTGTGAAAAAGTAAATTTAATCCAGTTCTGCTAGGAAAAAAACTTCACATTTGTTTAGAAAAGAATGACTTGTAAAAAATTAAAATATAATTTGATATGATTATAATGTGTAACATTTCTGAGGGATATTATGAACTACATGGGGGAGGAAGGAGTGGGGGAGGCCCAATCAAAAACAAAGTAACACCAGACTCCAGCTGAGAGAGACCCATAGGAATGGCACGGAGGGGAAGTGTACCCAAGGCATGAGGACCCGGGGACACCTCTTCTTTATGATCAGGTGGGCAGTGGCCTATAAGTAAGTCCCTCCAAAATAGCCTGTTTACTTAAATGATTACCACTTTTTTTCCACTCTAATACTTTCTTTCAACTACTGGAGGAGAGAAAACTAGGCTGCATTCTCATATACTGGCACACCTCGCTTTTACTGTGCTACACATTATTATACTTCACCAATTTTTTTTATAACAAATTGAAGGCAAGACCCTCCATTAGAAAAAGAGAATGATTTGCTCTGTTGAGCTATTCACTTTATTCAGGCGGTCTGGAACGGAAGCCACAAGAATGCCTACACAGGTAAGATATGTTCAGGTGCTCAGGTGTCCTCCCAAATAGTCCTCACTTTAGCTGTTCAGGGCCTTTGCTGAGATATAAAGGAAAGTTTACAGGAAAATATACAGATATATTGATGCATTTTCAGATATACTTTTCTCCCAAAAGATGGGAAAAAAAAGGTAAGATGTAATGCTACACAGGCAGAGACCAAAGAAGGTGAAGGGATTAGCCAAAAAACATATATACATAACAACTAGATACACACACAACAGAGTGGCAATAGTAAGAGGGGGCCGGGGGAGGGGGAAGGGGAGATATGGGGGGTCTGGAGGGGAAATGAGGGAGAAAATGGAGGCAGAAAGAGACTTTGCTTGCTGCAGGGGGGAAGGGCATGATGCAGTGTGTAGATAGTGATATATTGAGTTGCACACTTGAAACCTGTATAGTTTGGTGAACCACGTCAACCTAATAAATTTAAAAAATATATACTGGTACTAAAAACAACAGTTATAACAGTTTTATTCCTTTCCAGACATCACAGTCCAGTTTATACTGTATGAATGGATACATTATTATTTCTGTTCCTCCTAGTGAAATGTTAATTTTATCATCATGCCACAATGCCACATGCCAAAGACACATTTGAGCTACAGCCTTTTTTAAATATTTTATTATTAGGAACTCACTATTACCAAGTTTGCATAAGCTAAGTATCACAATACATCAATGCTATCATGTTATCATCAAGATATGTTAACATCAAAAATTAAATCCTTCTTTTGGGACAGTATTGCATTATCACATGACATATAGTAAGTAAAAGAAAAAACAGCACCAACAAGTACTTTGAGAGATTCTATGAAAAGTAATTATATAGAGCCATTAAAAAAAAAAAGTTCTGAAGCATTCTCAAGTACTATGAAATT